>NC_092224.1:57599242-57694242 GCF_036320965.1 Panulirus ornatus | reverse complement strand
TGGATGATTGGAATGGGAAAGTGAGTACTGTGGCAGTTAAGGATACAATTGAGAAGCATTTGATGTTCACTATTGTCAGTGCAGAGGGTCAACACCTTGTGGAGTTGTGACTGGGAATACCTGGTTTAAAGAGAGGGATACACGTAAGAATACGTGGAGTAGGAGAGATTGGAAACGGGCATTATTTGATGACGTATAATTGCTAGGCAGCTGGTGAGAGACTGATCATTACTTGATGGAGGCGAGTGTGAAGATTTGTAAAGGTTTTCGGAGAATAGGAAGTGATGTGGGTGAGAAGAGGATGATGAAAGTAATTAAGTTAGGAAACGAGGTTTTGTGTGAAGAATAGATCAAACTTAGGTCACTGGTGAGGAATGGTAGGTGTTTAGTTAAGGAAGCGGTGCTGGCATGTGCGAGATAAGTAGCGGTATGCAGTAGGTAGGAAATGGGTAGGTGAGAGTGGGTAGTGAGTGTTGGGATGACTAAGTAAACTTGATAGTGAAAGAGGAGAGAGAGGTATGGGCGTTCCTTACAAGGAAGGAATGCGAGTGATTGGGAGATGGTCAAGAGAGAGCGTTAGGAAGTCGAGAGGAACGGTACAGGAGGGCAAATGAGAGTTGAGTTAGGTTACGTTAGCTTAGGTTGTCAAGGAACCTCTCGCCTCCAAGGACCCCTCCTTACTCTGCCCCTACTTGTAGCGCCGTCTCGAAGTTCCAAGAGCTTATAAAAGGCGTTCAAGGATTAAATCATAACGTATCGTGCCGATATGAAGATAACACGTGAATATCGATATTTCCGCCCCGGTCCACGAAGAGAAGGAGCCAGGAGAACTGCGCTACCACCTCCCGCCGGGAAACGATATCCTCCCCGATATCCCACCCACTACCACGCGTGTCTGGGTCGTTGACCTTCGAGTACGACCCAAGTGTTGCCGAAAACTGGGTACTTAAAGTAGGACTTGTCACCGCTGAGCCGTAACCTGATGTAAGTAAAGCGAATTTACCTCCAGTCTTTTGGCCTTAACCTCTTCCTCTTGATGGTACGACCCTAAGGGTCAGGTCTAAAACCCAGGTCATCATGCCTAAAGGGTCTTAACCCCCCTTTTATAGAGGTCGTCTCGTCGTACTCAAGGGTCGTACCATCGCGTTCAAGGGGGCGTACTTTTGTGTTCAATGGTCGTGCTCAAGGGGCCATACCAGCGTACCTAAGAGGTGACGCCGTAACAACGGACTGATTCTTACGCTAACAGAATTACTCAACAGATCAACACATGATTCGTTGGCGTACACGACCAGACTTACGAACCTCGTGCGTACGACTAGATTTACGCACCTCGTGCGTGCGACCTTTGAATTACGAATTTCGTGCGTTTGACCTGACTTATGAACCTTGTGCGTATGACCTGACCTACGAACTTCGTGCGTATGACTAGACCCACGAACTTTGTACATCTGACCTGACGAGGGAATTTCGTGCGTTTGACCTGACCTACGAACTTCGTGCATCTGACCTGACTTAAGGGAATTTCGTGCGTCTGACCTGACCTACGAACTTCATGCATCTGACCTGACCTACGAATTTCGTGCGTCTGACCTAAGGTAATTTTGTGCATATGGCCTGACCTCCGAATTTTGTACGTCTGACCCGACTTACGAACTTCGTGAAATTCGAAAGGAACTACTCGTTACGTCACGTCATTGCATCAGTTGTGAAGCACAGGTGACGGGCTATGCTGAGTACTGTTTCCTCAGATGTGACGCTAACATTTTGAAACAACCGTGACGCTAAGGATACGCGACAACCGTGACGCTAAGGATACGCGACAACCGTGACGCTAAGGATACGCGACAACCGTGACGCTAAGGATACGCGACATCTGTGACGCTGACGATAAAAAGTGAAACAGCAGTAATGAGGATATTAACGGTAGACCACATCATGACTGGTATAACCACCTTGTTGCGTGACGCCTTGAGACGCGGAGATGGTGATGGGGTTACGCCTCAGAGGGTGGGGGGATGGGGGGGGGGGGGGGGTAGCAGCAGCAGAGACGAGACTCTGTCTTCAAAATTCTCGTGAGCGAAAACGGACATAGAAATGATCTAGGCTTTGAAGAAGTAGATTAGTGGGTTCAACATCTCGTCAACCCACTGTCCATTCCCATTTTCTATTTCTCTTGTCTGCTGTAGATCCTACTAGTCATGAATGTTAACAAGGCCAGACCTTATGTGGTCAACGACCCCGATCTGTATCACAGGTGGGGGTGTGAAAGGTCAGAGGTCAAGGCCGTGAGAGCGTGTTAGCGACGCTGAGAACCAATGTTGAAGATTTGCTTGGTTAGATACATTGCCACAGAAAACGGGGACAGAAAGACTGGGGTGCGGTTGACTACTTGATCGAAGGAAGTACATCTGAAATCTTTAAAATGTATATTGCAGGTATCTGGGTGATGAACCAGTTACTTGTTAAGTGTTACGAAAACCTTTTACTTAAGCATAGCCAATAGGCACAAGGGAGATCCCCAAACAACGTTACTATGGACCAGTTGAAATGCCTCACCTGGAAGTGGGTGTCGGAGAGACGGGGTTGGCCCTTGAGCACGACTGTGTTACCCTTAGGTATAATGACGTGGCCCTTGACCTGGTCCTTTATAGTCAAGAGTCACTCCATCATACCCACCAGCGTACCGACGTGCTCAGTGATCGTACCGTCGTGCTCAAAGGGTCGTACCGACGTGCTCAAAGGGTCGTACCGTCGTGCTTGAAGCGTCGTACCGTCGTGCTCAAAGGATGATAATGTCGTGATCAGTGATCGTACCGTCGTGCTTAAAGGGTCGTACCGACGTGCTTAAAGGGTCGTACCGTCGTGCACAAAGGGTCGTACCGACGTGCTCAAAGGATGATAATGTCGTGATCAGTGATCGTGCTCAAAGGGTCGCACTGTCGCCCTTAGTTATCGTTCCGTCGTGCTCATAAGGTATATTGTCGTGCCGAATGAACGTACTGTCGTGCCCAGAGGGTCTTACTGTCGTGCTCAGTGATCGTACCGCCGGGCTCAAGTGATCACATGGTCGTCTACAAAGGGTCGTACCGTCGTTGCCCCTTACCGTCGTGCTCAAGGGACATTATGTCGTGTTCAGTGATTGAGAGAGAGATAATACCACATTGGCTCCCACAGTTTTATGTAGGAGTAATGTCAGGAGCCTGATCAGGTGGGCCTTCATTTTGTTAGTCACTGGAGTTGGCTTGAAGGAGGGGCGCGATGGGCTCCCGTGCTGGGCCCATTCTGGACCTGAACCAGAGATTGGAAGGATCTCTCGACTAACGTTATTATATATGTATAGGTCTTCTTACCTCTCGCATGAATCCAGAGACTTCCCTGCACCTCCTGCTGGAGGCCAGACGGGGGTTCGTGAGACCCAAGGTTTCTCTCTCTCTCTCTCTCTCTCTCTCTCTCTCTCTCTCTCTCTCTCTCTCTCTCTCTCTCTCTCTCTCTCTCTCTCGATCCCTTGGAAGGAGTGGGGCCAGGAGTACTGTATTTACAGTGTTGAACCTACACCACCACCTCCTCCTGTAGGAGTGCGCACACACCTGAGGGAGGAGTACCTCACTGAGCAACAGTTGGGTCGTAAACGAGACTTTCCAGTGTGTTCGCCGTCAGTGACACAGGGTGGGAATCCCAAACTGTTTCATGGGTCTTGGTTGATGGGTCTTACATCGCCATGTCTCGCACTGTGCCAGGGTACTGGTGCCTGTGTGGCCAAAGCTGCCAGGGTACTGGTGCCTGTGTGGCCAACGCTGCCAGGGTACTGGCGGCTGTGTGGCCAACGCTACCAGGGTACTGGTGGCTGTGTGGCCAACGCTACCAGGGTACCGGTGGCTGTGTGACCTACGCTACCAGGGTACTGGTGGCTGTGTGGCCAACGCTACCATGGTACTGATGGCTGTGTGGCCAACGGTACCAGGGTACTGGTGGCTGTGTGGCCAACGCTACCAGGGTTCTGGTGGCTGTGTGGCCAACGCTACCAGGGTACTGGTGACTGTGTGGCCAACGCTACCAGGGCACTGGTGGCTGTGTGGCCAACGCTACCTGGGTTCTGGTGGCTGTGTGGCCAACGCTGCCAGGGTACTGGCGGCTGTGTGGCCAACGCTGCCAGGGTACTGGTGGCTGTGTGGCCAACGCTGCCAGGGTACTGGCGGCTGTGTGGCCAACGCTGCCAGGGTACTGGTGGCTGTGTGGCCAACGCTACCAGGGTACTGGTGACTGTGTGGCCAACGGTACTAGGGTACTGATGGCTCTGTGGCCAACGCTGCCAGGGTACTGGTGGTTGTGTGGCCAACGCTGCCAGGGTACTGGTGGTTGTGTGGCCAACGCTGCCAGGGTACTGGTGGTTGTGTGGCCAACGCTGCCAGGGTACTGGTGGTTGTGTGGCCAACGCTGCCAGGGTACTGGTGGTTGTGTGGCCAACGCTGCCAGGGTACTGGTGGTTGTGTGGCCAACGCTGCCAGGGTACTGGTGACTTTGTGGCCAACGCTACCAGGGTACTGGTGACTTTGTGGCCAACGCTACCAGGGTACTGGTGGCTGTGTGGCCAACGCTACCAGGGTACTGGTGGCTGTGTGGCCAACGCTACCAGGGTACTGGTGACTGTGTGGCCAACACTACCAGGGTACTGGTGACTTTGTGGCCAACGCTACCAGGGTACTGGCGGCTGTGTGGCCAACGCTACCAGGGTACTGGTGACTGTGTGGCCAACACTACCAGGGTTCTTATTTGTACTTCATGTGTTATAATGAATTTCTTAACATGTCCAGACTGTTTTCATATTGTCAGTGTTTATTTCGTGTGAGACACGTAAGATGCATTTTCTTCCACGGTTCACTATTTTTAAGGAAAAAAAATCACAATGGGACACATTTTCTTCTGTAGACAAAATCATGATTTATATCTCGTTTTCTTTCACCTGATATTTTTTCCTCCCCTTGACCGCCTCGTAACCTCCTTTTCCCTTGTCTTCCTCATCTCCTGCAGTACCGGAGGGGAAGCCGATCTTCACGGCGGCGCACAACGCCTCCTCGACCAGCCTCCAGCTGCACTGGAAGCCCCCCAACCGCTCCACCATCCACGGCGAGTTCATCGGCTACCGCATCACCCTCAGACCCAGGGATGTGCCCGACCCGCGCTCCGACCAGGTCTTGAAGATCACCATCGCGGACTCCGACATCACTGTGAGTCCTGGTGATCTTGGGGCGTACAGGGTGTGTGTGTGTGTGTGTGTGTGTGTGTGTGTGTGTAGGTCATGTCCTGGCTTTGTGGGAGGACCATGAGGGTAGTAATAATGATGGAGTACAGTGTCGCTACCTTCCTTTGTGTGGGTGACCTGGAAGTGTGTGTGTGTGTGTGTGTGTGTGTGTGTGTGTGTGTGTGTGTGTGTGTGTGTGTGGGAGGGGGGGGGTCCCTGTGAGGTGTGGGAGTGTGTGGGTCCCTGTGTTACGTGGAAGTGTGTGGGACCCTGTCATGTGTAGGAGTGTGTGGGCCACTGTGATGTGTGTGTGTGTGGTGGGTCCCTGTGATATGTGGGAGAGTGTGGGCCCCTGTCACGTGTAGGAGTGTGTGGGCCCCTGTTGTGTGTGGGGGTGTGTGGGTCCCTGTGATATGTGGGAGTGTGTGGGTCCCTGTGTTATGTAGGAGTGTGTGGGATCCTGTCATGTGTAGGAGTGTGTGGGTCCTTGTGGTATGTGGGAGTGTGTGGGACCCTGTCATGTGTGGGAGTGTGTGGGCCCCGTTATATGTGGGAGTGTGTGGGTCCCTGTGTTATGTAGGAGTGTGTGTGACTCCTGTCGTTTGTGGGAGTGTGTGGGTCCTTGTGGTATGTGGGAGTGTGTGGGACCCTGTCATGTGTAGGAGTGTGTGGGACCCTGTCATGTGTAGGAGTGTGTGGGACCCTGTCATGTGTAGGAGTGTGTGGGACCCTGTCATGTGTAGGAGTGTGTGGGCCCCGTTATATTTGGGAGTGTGTGGGACCCTGTCATGTGTAGGAGTGTGTGGGCCCCGTTATATTTGGGAGTGTGTGGGACCCTGTCATGTGTAGGAGTGTGTGGGCCCCGTTATATTTGGGAGTGTGTGGGACCCTGTCATGTGTAGGAGTGTGTAGGACCCTGTCATGTGTAGGAGTGTGTGGGCCCCGTTATATTTGGGAGTGTGTGGGACCCTGTCATGTGTGGGAGTGTGTGGGCCCTGGTGATGTGTGTGGTTCCCTGGTGGTTGATATGTAGGAGTGTTGTGGACCCTTATAGTCAGGGAAATGATAATATAAATGCATGTGGGTCATGATACTGTGTGGTACCAGACGTTGCCTCGAATTGCATGGGTCTTGGTAGATATGGGATTGGGTTCGAGGGGTAAAGATGGGTAAGAATGAATGGGTCTAAATTCCGAGGGAGTGTGTGTTAGTCGTAGGGATATGAGCGAGTGTCTGGATCTTGGTAATGTGGAAGAGAACTCGAGTATAGTTGAAATGGGTGCACAGGTTCGTGGTGTGGGAGATGTGTTGGCTCTGAGGATGAGGTTGGTGCATCAGTCGTGTTGGAGAATGAGTGATCTTGTGTCTGTCTTGGTGAAGAGGAGTGGAGGGGGGTGTTGAGTTATGATAATGATGGTTGGGGAGTATGTTGGCTCTGATTATGGCTTGGTGAGTGTGGCTCTTGGTGAGATAAGTGTATAAGCTATAAGCCCAGGTAATAGAGTGATGGGCCTGGTGATAATAGTAAGATTGAGTAGGAGAGTGAGGAATTTGATGACACGTTCGAGTTTATGATGATGGATGGTGAAGCATGATTGTTACGATCGTTGTCAAGTGCAGGAAGATGAGGGACGTGGTGATGAGGTACGTTTAGGTAGGTCCTGGTGAGACTCAGGCGAGTGTGGACCTGGTGACGTGCTTACGCTTATGATGATGTTGAGAGGAGGGTTAGATAACAGGAAACCTGGTGGTCTCTGACGTGGTTTTCTGTTGTCGTTATCTTACGACGTATAGCAGAGACAGGATAGTAAAAGCTGAAGGTGCCTCCCCACCCATCACTCCCTCCAGCTCTGAACAGGTAAACATGTAAGTTGGTGCATCGCTTAGTATGGAGAGGGTATACTGCCTTAGAACTTTTATAAGAAAGTGGGGGACGGGAGAAGGTCCTGGCTGTACCTACGGCGGACTTCTTTGGGGACGAAGCTTTGACCAGAAACGTAAATAGAAGTAGAAGGAAGGGAGAGAGGATCCAAGTGATGGTGAGAGTATTTGGATCCTTATGGTGTGGAGATGATTTGTGTGATGGATTGAGGTGTGGAACCTGTTGAGAGGGAGGGAGTAGGTTTTCGTTTGACGGTGGCGTTTGTGGCTCCTGGAGGTGGGTGAATATGTTAGATCTGGTGATGAGGGGGGGAATACGTGAGACCCAGTGATGGGATGTTGGTTTCAATGATCATACAGTACGTGGGTGTAGGCAGCCATATTATAATCCTAGTTATGTTTTGAACTCTGTCAATCTTGGTTATGTGAGGAGGGATGTGGGTCTTGTTCATGTGTAGGAGTGTGTGGGGCTCTGCTGATGTTAGTGTGTGTGGCTGGCCCTTTGATGTGTAGAAGTGCATGGACCCTGTGATGTTCGGGTATGTGGGGGATCATGTGATGTTAGGGTGTATGGGGGATCATGTGATGTTAGGGTGTGTGGGGGATCGTGTGATGTTAGGGTATGTGGGGATCATGTGATGTTCGGGTATGTAGGGGATCCTGTGATGTTCGGGTGTATGGGGGATCATGTGATGTTAGGATGTGTGAGGACCATGTCATGTTCAGGTGTGTGGGGGGGGACCATGTGATATTCGGGTGTGTGGGGCCCCGTGATGTACAGGAACGTGAGGACCTGGGTGATGTAGGGCAGTGTGTGGGCCCTGGCGATGTGATGGATGCGTGCTGGTGTATCCAGAGCTGAATCTTATGATGATGGAAGTGTGATTGTGTTGATGTAAGACGTCAGACGGGAGTGAGTCCAGTGTAAGTGTAAAGTGCAGTCTGGGTGTTGCCTGTGACTTGTCTTGCGTAGAGAATAAGTGTCAGGGACATACTTAGAAAGTCAAAAAGGTCACACTACATCTGGTACTTTATAAGTAAGGGAACACTTAACAGTTGATGCTGACACTTTATTCGAATAGAAGCAGCTGACACTTTAGCCAGGAGGAACGACTGACACTTTAGCTAGGATGAACAGCTGACACTTTAGCCTGGAGGAGCGACTGACACTTTAGCCAGGAGGAACTGCTGACACTTTAGCCAGGAGGAACTGCTGACACTTCAGCCAGGAGGAACAGCTGACACTTTAGCCAGGAGAAATTGCTGACACTTTAGCCGGGAGGAACAGCTGACACTTTAGCCGGGAGGAACAGATGACATTTTAGTCACGAGGAACAGCTGACACTTTAGCCAGGAGGAACAGCTGACACTTTAGCCAGGAGGAACAGCTGACACTTCAGCCAGGAGGAACAGCTGACACTTTAGCCAGGAGGAACAGCTGACACTTTAGCCAGGAGGAACAGCTGACACTTTAGCCAGAAGGAACAGCTGACAATTTAGCAGGAGGAACGACTGACACTTTAGCCAGGAGGAACTGCTGACACTTCAGCCAGGAGGAACATCTGACACTTCAGCGAGGAGGAATAGCTGACACTTCAGCCATGAGGAATAGTCACTTTAGCCAGGGCGAACGACTGACACTTTAACCAGGAGGAACAGCTGACACTTTAGCCAGGTGGAACAGCTGACACTTAGCCAGGAGGAACGACTGACACTTTAGCCAGGAGGAACAGCTGACACTTTAGCCAGGAGGAACAGCTGACACTGCAATTAGAAGACATTACAGACACTTTAATCTGAAGGAACTTAAAGTGAGTTTTTCTCTCGAACTTCGTTTCTCTTACCAAGACGTACTGGACGATAAATGTCTTTTACGAGGATGTTATAGAAAAAAAAAAAGAAGGAATGGAGATAATTGTAAAGAATGTTGGAGTTTGATTCCCTTGTCAGTTGTGCTAGTGTCTTCAAATCTTGCTTTCAGTCGCTTGAAGTATCCAGATTCTTTTAAGTGGGTATTATTTTTTTAGAAACGATTGAAAGAAAACGTATTATCGAGGTGAATGGCTGGTAAGAAAACGTATTATTTAGAAAATTATTGAAAGAAAACGTGAGAGATGATCTAAAGCTATTGGTGTTATGGACACTAGAGGAAAACACGTATTCAAAGTCTTCACTAAAGCAGTGTTGAGGTCATTGTTTATAAGGCAAGTAACGAACGCATCTGGATAGAACATGTTAGTGATTATTACACGTGAGATAATATAGACGCAGGTAGAACGAACCTTTCTATGTATGAATGAGACACGTGTGTTAAAATTACGAACGGTGGAAACCCGTGTTTGTGTGTTTACGAAAGAGAAAGTTAGAAATGTTATGTATTTTTTTTAGGACATATTCCTTGCCTTTCATCTCCGAGTACTTCTTT
Organism: Panulirus ornatus; assembly: GCF_036320965.1. Taxonomy (NCBI): domain Eukaryota; kingdom Metazoa; phylum Arthropoda; class Malacostraca; order Decapoda; family Palinuridae; genus Panulirus; species Panulirus ornatus. The sequence continues at coordinate 57,684,694 of NC_092224.1, read as the reverse complement.
TGATACAAAAATATATTGACTATTTTTGTATGTTTAATATCTCACGTACGTGAAGCAACTCAAATGTTTACCTTTGAAGAACAGCTGTTCAAAATGACGTAGAGTACTTAGAGAATCATGTGTCACAACCCGTAGAAGCTAACATGGAGTAGATCACCATATAACTAACTCACTGACTAACTCACTAACTCACTTCGCTTCACAAAGGCCAAGGTGTGTGTTCTGCTACTAACCCACATTCCCTTCCAGTTCCTTCAAATCTACCCAGACGGCCAAGCCAGGCAGCCCGCGAACCACTGAGGGGCCGGCCTTGGCTCCGCCTTCAGGAATTACCTTCCCTCGCATTCAAATTCTGTGGCTAGAATAATTGAACAGTCGGCCAGGGTTCCCAATTTTCCGGACGGCAATCGTATAGTTAGGCCAGCGGACCGATAAAAAAAAAAAAGGAATACTATTTTTTGTTACCTGGGAAATAGTGTGTTGGAGTATCAGCGAGGATTTTGAGGCGTTTTCTATATAATACAGGATCGTACCGAGTTTAGAAAATGGTAATAATAATGATTTACTAAGTTCATAAGATTGCTATTCTCAATAAGTTAAAACCATACTAAAAAAAACGAAATTAAAGTCATATTATCTGTCGTTTTTACCGATTTTCGTTGATCACGTGAGCAAGAGCCATCAGAATTGATGTTGGATAACGTTGTGTTGAGCGACCATCCCAGGGCGATGGCTAGGCTTCGACTACCCACGTCGTATTGTGCGACTTTCAACCATCCCCTCCTCCCCCTCAACTCCCCAGCCTAGCATGATGTATTAACCAAGCACAGCTCACATTAAACTCATCTCCGGCCATAGATAAAGCTGATGATAACCTGAACTAGCCCATCAACACGCAACTCGCCTTCCCTAACCCCTACGCAGTTCACGAACGGCTCCAGTCATGAACGCTGTTGCCCTCCAGAACCTTCAGTTCCTGTGTATGCCACTGTGAACAGGAAGCTTTGTCCCAGTGGGATGTTTATATATCCTGAGTAAGAGGACCTCATGAGCATGCTCTTTACATAAACCTCAGTTCATCATGCTTTTAAACCAGGTAGAAGTATCCGTGAATTCCCGATTGACATTTGAGATTCCGTAATGTTTCTTTGGATGTAGATGTATATATGAACGATTTTGATTTGACAATGATGGTGTTTCATTATACAATTGCAAACGATGAAAATGCTCTTAACTTTCATATTTTTTGCATTGATTATTCAGTTATTTCAGAGCGAATCGATGATACTATTATATCCAATGGTAACTGACGACTTAGATTTTTTCCCATGAACAAACAAAAATAAAAGGTGGTATGGAACACGTTACCGCTATACTACAATAGTTACCCTTGTAATGCATGCTGCCATCCTAGTTTTCTCCGTTTTCTCTGAAGCTCTACATGGACTGGTACATTTTCTATCGCCGGGCACCGATTTTCGTAGGGCTGACTCGTACTATTGCTCCATCACTATCACCTTAAGTTCGTTGGTCTGCATGCGTTGTTCTCCTAACCAAGCACGAAGTAGAGTAGTCACATTTGCACCAGTATAGTAGTGGCACCTTAGAGTATGTAGTGCATGTGTATATAGTCTGTTGTCCTCGAAATAATTCGACCAGCTTATCTAATGTCTGTTGTAGTTTGGTTGAGTTTGAAGCAGCAGCCTGAAGGTGGCCCGAGAGGTACCGAGTCTGGCAGTTCCATTCAGTGTGGTTCATCAGCGGCGGTAACACCTGTACACCAGACTGGTGAGGAAGAGTATGCCTCCCTTTGCCCTCTCCGAACTCTTTTGGTTTACAGGTGACGGGGAAAGCTCGAACTCCGTGATTGAAAACCAAGTAACGAATGTCATTTTGAATTACCGCATTGCCACCACAGCTGCATCAGAACACCTCTGATACGAGGGATTGCGATCGAATTCGAGCAACTGCGTGTCGCTCCTGATGGAGACGTCACCGTTGGAACTGCTGGTACGGAGGTGGGACTCTTGGGCGCCCAAGGGCGCCTACCACCGCCCCGACTAACCTCTCTCTGGGTGTTTCAGAGTCACGTTGTACAGGGCCTCCGCACCTACACCCAGTACCTGGTGTCCCTCCAGGTGTTCAATCCTGAGGGGGACGGACCCACCTCCACCGTCGCCGTCATGACAGATGAGGGTGGTGAGTATGACACACGAGTACTTTTGTTCATGATACTTCTCTCTAGTGAGGTTCTCTCTGAAAGTGTCCCGAGACGGTTCTCCCTGAAAGTGTCCCGAGACGGTTCTCCCTGAAAGTGTCCCGAGACGGTTCTCCCTGAAAGTGTCCCGAGACGGTTCTTCCTTGACAGTGTCCCGAGACGGTTCTCCCTGAAAGTGTCCCTAGACGGTTCTTCCTTGAAAGTGTCCCGAGACGGTTCTCCCTGAAAGTGTCCCGAGACGGTTCTCCCTTGACAGTGTCCCGAGACGGTTCTCCCTGAAAGTGTCCCGAGACGGTTCTCCCTTGACAGTGTCCCGAGACGGTTCTCCCTGAAAGTGTCCCGAGACGTTTCTCCCTGAAAGTGTCCCAAGACGGTTCTCCCTGAAAGTGTCCCAAGACGGTTCTCCCTGAAAGTGTCCCGAGACGGTTCTCCCTGAAAGTGTCCCTAGACGGTTCTCCCTGAAAGTGTCCCGAGACGGTTCTTCCTTGAAAGTGTCCCTAGACGGTTCTCCCGGAAAGTGTCCCGAGACGGTTCTTCCTTGAAAGTGTCCCTAGACGGTTCTCCCTGAAAGTGTCCCTAGACGGTTCTCCCTGAAAGTGTCCCTAGACGGTTCTCCCTGAAAGTGTCCCGAGACGGTTCTCCCTGAAAGTGTCCCGGGACGGTTCTTCCTGAAAGTGTCCCGAGACGGTTCCGTTCCTGAAAGTGTCCCTAGACGTTTCTCCTTGAAAGTTTCCCGAGATGGTTCTCCCTGAAAGCGTCCCGGGACGGTTCTCCCTGAAAGCGTCCCGGGACGGTTCTCCCTGAAAGTGTCCCGAGATGGTTCTTCCTTGAAAGTGTCCCGAGACGGTTCTCCCTGAAAGTGTCCCGAGACGGTTCTCCCTGAAAGTGTCCCGAGACGGTTCTCCCTGAAAGTGTCCCGAGACGGTTCTTCCTTGAAAGTGTCCCGAGACGGTTCTCCCTGAAAGCGTCCCGGGACGGTTCTCCCAGAAAGTGTCCCGAGACGGTTCTCCCTGAAAGTGTCCCGAGACAGTCCTCTTCCTGACCGTTTCCTATGACAGTTCTCCGTGACAGTGTCCCGTGACATGCTTTCCTTATAGTTCCCACATGACAGTCCTTCTGGACACGTTTTCCTGTCAATTTTGTCCGTCGGATTTCTTTGACAGTTCACCGTCATTCTTTACCCTGACAGATGCCAAACTGTAGAGTGTCTACGGGCGTCACGTCAGTTTCCCCTCCGTGACGCACTACGCAAATGTCTCCCTGGCTGAGTTAGTGTATTTTACCATTTGATTTCAAGTAAGTTCCTTCAGACGGGGAGATGTTCGTATGTGGCCCACGGCTCTTTCCTGTGTCATGCTTTTGCACTTCGATGTCCCCACCAGACGATGGGAGTTTGCGAAGTAATGACACCTTCTATAAGGTCTGTGTGATGAAGAAGGCCCTTGGGAACTGGGAGTTCCTGAGGGCGAGAGTATTCTGTTAAGACACGAGTATTCGTAGCGGGTCACAGGTTTCTGATAGAAGGCAGGACTTTTAGATAACTTTGCCCCATAGCGTTCAGTAATGTTAGCTCGTAATAGAAACCATGAATGTATAAAGCTAGCCATTGCAGCGTATATTAGTGTTAGCTCGTAAAAGAAACCATGACTTCAGAGAACCGTCCATTACAGCGTTTGATATTAATTTGTATTAGAAACCAAGACTAGAGAACCGTCCAGTACAGCGTTTGATGATATTGATTTGTATTGGAAACTAGGACTAGAGAACCGTCCAGTACATTGTTTGAAAATATTAACCTGTATTAGAAACCAAGACTGTAAAGAACCGTCCAGTACAGCGTTTCATTCTTTTTTTATTAGAAACCAGGATTGTAGAGAACCGTCCTGTACAGCGTTTGATATCAAATTTTTATTAGAAACCAGGACTGTTGGGAACCATCCAGTACACTTAATTGATATTAACGTAAAAGAAACCAAGACTTTAGAAAACCGTTTAGTACAGCCTTTGATAATATTAGCTCGTTTTCTAGTATACACCGAACCTTTAGAAACCTTCTAGTATCCGGTACGTCATGCAGGGTCATTTTATATAACTAAAACACTAATCACATGTGAATCTGAGACGATATTAAGCATCTTCACATATCTATTTTTTTTTTCTTTCGTTCCAAGTGTGTGTGTAGCGTTCGTTATCCTGTATGTAACTATAATTATTTCCTTGGTTCATACTTATATCTATATGAACAAAAGTCGCTTGTAGATGATGATAATGATAATAGTAATGATAATGATGATAATAATAATGTAACGCTAATAATAAAGATAATGATATTGATAATGATAATGATAATAATGATAACATAATTATGATATTGATTATGATGATTTGATCAGATGGTTTAACAATAACTTTGGGTGTTTCGAAAAGCAGTGTGGGACATTCACACACACTCCCTCTCCATCTTACGAGCGACTGATTCTTAACTCTAATTTTCCAGCATTGAGCGTTACGCACTATATATATATATATATATATATATATATATATATATATATATATATATGTATTATCCCTGTGGTTGGAGATAGTGAACACTAACCACTTGTTCTCAGCGGGTCGTAGAAGGCGACTTCAGAGGGGCGGGTGCTGGATATCCTCCCCTCCTATATTACTTTTCAAAATAAGAACAAATCGAGGAGCCTAGTGAGGATTTTTTCCCTTTTAAGCTGTCATCTGTTCTTGACGCTATCTCTTTCATATATATATATGTTTGAAGGTATAGTGGTTCCAACAATGTTGTATGGTTGCGAGGCATGGGCTATGGATAGAGTTGTGCGCAGGAGGATGGATGTGCTGGAAATGAGATGTTTGAGGACAATGTGTGGTGTGAGGTGGTTTGATCGAGTAAGTAATGTAAGGGTAAGAGAGATGTGTGGAAATAAAAAGAGCGTGGTTGAGAGAGCAGAAGAGGGTGTTTTGAAATGGTTTGGGCACATGGAGAGAATGAGTGAGGAAAGATTGACCAAGAGGATATGTGTCGGAGGTGGAGGGAACGAGGAGAAGTGGGAGACCAAATTGGAGGTGGAAAGATGGAGTGAAAAAGATTTTGAGTGATCGGGGCCTGAACATGCAGGAGGGTGAAAGGCGGGCAAGGAATAGAGTGAATTGGATCGATGTGGTATATCGGGGTAGACGTGCTGTCAGTGGATTGAATCAGGGCATGTGAAGCGTCTGGGGTAAACCATGGAAAGCTGTGTGGGGCCTGGATGTGGAAAGGGAGCTGTGGTTTCGGGCATTATTGCATGACAGCTAGAGTTTGAGTGTGAACGAATGAGGCCTTTGTTGTCTTTTCCTAGCGCTACCCCGCACACATGAGGGGGGAGGGGAATGGTATTCCATGTGTGGCGAGGTGGCGATGGGAATGAATAAAGGCAGACTGTGAATTGTGTGCATGGGTATATATGTATGTGTCTGTGTGTGTATATATATGTGTACATTGAGATGCATAGGTATGTATATTTGCGTGTGTGGACGTGTGTATATACATGTGTATGGGGGTGGGTTGGGCCATTTCTTTCGTCTGTTTCCTTGCGCTACCTCGCAGACGCGGGAGACAGAGACAAAGCAATATATATATATATATATATATATATATATATATATATATATATATATATATATATATATATATATATATATATATGTTGTGTGTGTGCAGGATATCATCCTCACTGAAGTCTCCACTGACGCGCACTTGCCTCCGTTTTCTGTTATTCATTTGCTGGTAGGGGCCTGTATATCAGGGGAAACTCAAGTATTAGTCATTACCGAAAATTATATCAATGGAGAAGAACGGATGAATGGAGTATCGAAGCCCTTATGGTTCTCTCCTCGGGAGAAGTAAAGTATTTATATAGTGATGGGATTGAACTTAGTTTCATTCTTACCTCAGAAAATGGAATTTTTTTTTAAGTAACGCTCTTTACCCACAGTCGTTAGATATTCCTAAGAACTGTCAGTGATGATAATGATAATAATGATAATAGTTATAATAGGTAGAATTGATCCAATTAAGACACTATAGTCTGAAAGGATTGATTCAGTCATTCGAATTTATTTAAGGTGAAGCAGCGTAGTAACATTTTACACAATAGACACATCCAGCTACTTTATTTACACATGGATCCACCTGTGCCAGTAATGGTACACTGAACACACACACACACACACACCAGTTCCAGTATCGGTGCACACCCGAGAACTGGCTGCCACTTACCACTCAAGGTTTAAACGGCTACGTGAAAGTGAATAACTAAATTAGAATAACTAAATTAAATTAATGATAGCCGTGGCGAACCCATCGAACCATTGGGCGAGTTCTGATTGGCTAGGCTAACATCGTATTCGTTCACACGCTGGACAAGCGTCCACTCTCGTTTGTATTTGACAATCTTTCTGCAAGCAGTTTCCGTAGTTTTTTTTTCTTTTTTCTCCCATTTGACATAACTAGAGACGATGTGGCTGAGAGAGAGGATTTAGCAGCAGCCTCTCATGTCTTCCATCGCCGCTTGTGTAGCGGAAGTTGCGTTCTCGAAGCCTACCTTGGCTCTGTGAATTAATCTTACAATGTTCACATTATTTACGGCGATAGATTTTCTCCCAGCTTTATTCGTTTATATATTTATCCCATTCTGACATGCTGTGGCAACACCTCATTTGTGTAACTTTAGTACATTACATATATATTTATTTTTTCCAAAACTTCGGAAGGTGTAAATTACGAAAATACAGCAAGAACCTCGCTATCGGAGAGGCATTGAGTGCCTCACGACGAGGCGGACATCAGTCACCTGTCGCCCCAAAACGACTTTTCGGCCAGTTAAATGGTCGCTGGTGTTGATTAACTTGTTCGATACAGTTTCAGAACCCTTAAAGAGCGCATCAGTCCTCGTGACGTCACGTAGATGCTGAGTATCGTTAATGGCGCGCAGTTATTGCTCTCTTTACCATAATGAGGCTCATTTGAGAGACTAATGCACTCAATTACAGCTACTTTGTTTCCTTTTGTGTTACAAGTGTAGAATGCCTGCCCAACTTTCCTATAAAAGTGGAAAACAAGTGAAAGCTTCGACCAACCGTCTGTGCAAGAAAATAAAACATCTTTTTTTTATCTTATTTTTGAGACCCAGGCGTTTAGCTATTCAAGAGAACTTACACGGTCATTTATTAACCCAGTACGATCTTAGGATTCAGTTGCTTACAAACGAAATTGCCTGGAGGAGATGTATACCCGAGTAGAGTTTACTGGCAACGCTAAACACTTGATTGGTTGTACAGTCTCTTCGTGACTGGAGGGTTTCTGATTACTGTTGCGTCCCTGTTATACCTCGCACTCTGACATCACTCACTTAATTCCGGATGTAATTAGGCGTCCAAATCTTATCAGCTGTCTGATTATGTTCCTGTTATCAACCTTGTACCTGTTATCCCGCTTATTTAGATAGTTGTATGTTATTTGTATTCATTATCATCCCAATGGAAGAGAAATGAATATTTAAGCCCATGAGAATGTGCGAATACAAGATAAAGAGCAATGTCCCTTTAAAATACAATAGTTGAGATCCCGAGCGTGGAAGCGGTCGAGATAGACCGCTTCTGCACGAGATACTCGCTGGGGGTAGGAGGGGGAGAACATGTGGTAGAGTTGCCAAGTAGCGTCGTTTTCCTTTTATGCAAACGGCCCATCATCTTGCGGAACTGCTCATTTCATCTCGTATTGGTTTTGAAAATAACGAAACTCACGGAGAAGACAAATATCAATATCCCATCAGCATCAGACATTCTTTTCATTAACATAAAAGCATTTAAGTCGGCAGCAGTTTTCCCCGTGCGGGAAGATGCCAGGTACCGCCATACAGACGGACTTGCCAGCGGACTCGCTGTATCCTTTGCATGACCTCAGCAGCCCGCCAGTGGGGGCACAGGTACACTATAAACTGTACATATAGCATAACTTGGACCCTCTTTAAGACCGTATCTGTTAGGATACCCTGGAAACAATATCGCTCTGCAAAAAGAGTCTAGCTAAGGCGGCAGGTGCATCTTAGGTGGGTTTCCGGTCCCCAATTATCCTACGTTTTCCCCGTTCTCACAACCTCTTCGCTCTGTGTTCCCCGTAGTGCAGGCCCGGGTAGCGGTTCGCCCCTAATCTTGACACGGCCACGTGCAGCGGCGGCCGTCGCTCCTCCGTGAAATTAATGCATTTCCTTTTTTCGCCTGTTTTGCTCAACAGCATAACATAGACCTGCTTTATATTAGCCATTGATATTGACGGGATTAATTGTCGTTATGTATTTGTGTGTGTGTGTGTGTGTGTTTATCGCCGCTGTACTGCTTGTCTGTTTCGTGCGTATTTATCTGAATGCATCCACTCGTAACGTTATCTACACGACTTCCTAAAGTGTCGTCAGACCGACATTGTCTTAATCCGGTGGTACAACTGCATGACTGGCGTTTTCCAGTGAGGCCAGAGATGAGCGTCGCCGCCTCGCTGGTGGGGTTCGTCCGCCTCGCCAGGCCAGGGCGTCTCGCATCACTACTCCTTCCTGCTTGTTGTTGTATCCAGAGTTCATATCTCTCGCGCAAGAATAAACAGTAATGTAGACCAGTTTCTCGTTGTTATATACGGGAGTTCGATGCGGTTCTGCAGGTTGGCATTATACAACGAGCTCATGTGGCCAGATATCGCGTGGCAGTATTTATCCGCCTGTATTTATGGTTACCATGTGTTCAGTTATCTTTGAGTTGTCATGTCTCAGAGGAGCTTGTGGCCGTATGTTATCCGCTTATATAAGGGTGTCCTATATCTGGATGTCTGGTGGTAGATTTTATTTTATTTTCTCTTTTTGATGGGTATTGACGGATGTTAATGTGTCCCGCGTCTTCACGAGCAGGTATTAAAATGGGTTCGACTCCCGTCCGGGCAGGAGGTTCAACCAACTCACCTCAGGTCATCTTCCTGTGCGGGGTTAGTCGAGACGTTGGCCTGGTGTGGGGTTATACCCCGTATAGTAGTAGTCAGGGTGTTGTACAAGCCTGTCTCTGATGTGGATACCAACGTTCATGACTGGTACCTTACCTTGTAAGTAATTAAGCACATGATAATGCTTATGCATTATTTTATGTGTTAGTCTGTATGAGACTGTGGACGTGCTGTTCAAGAACTGATTAGGATCTGTCCTAGGAGTGAACGTGAAGTTACGAAGAGAAAAAATAAAAGTAAAGAACTTAGCCAGTAGGAACGGCGTGGAGGACTAAAGAGATAAGCAAGAAAGTATTTGAAAGACGTGGAGACGTCGGATGATGGAGGAGGATGCTAGGTATATAGCATGTGAGAGACTATAAGGGAGTCAGGACTTACACTTGGGTAGAAGGAGGGAGGGAGGGAGAGCCCCAGCCCACTGTGTGGAGACAAAGAGGAGGAACTGAAGGTCATGTACAAACGCTTGGGAAAACACGGTTGTGCTGTAGTCATAGTAGTCAACTTATGTGTTTTATCATGTTTTATTATAATTATTATTGTTATTATTATTATTAGTATTATTATTATCATTATTATTATTATATTATACTATTATTAGTACTACTACCACCACCCCAGACCAATATCTAAATTCTCCAGCTGCCCAAGGCTGCGCACTTCCAGTAGCAGGGAATTGTAAACTCTTTTGTAGTACTTAGTAAAGATGATGTAGAAAGCTACATTGGACTGCCAGTCAGAAGCCTCAAAACTATAGTTAGGAAGCAATAACATACCATCTTAGAAGTACGAAGGCGAGTTCAGAGAAGCACAAGTAAAAACATTTTCAGTGACAGTGAAGTGTGTAAAGTAACACCTGCATGTGGCGAAAGTAATGAGGTCAGTAGATTACATAATGTATTTGTTAGGCAAAGGCTAGGCTATAGGTACTATTGGCGCTTTCCCGTAACTGGAGATGATGATTATATGAATTGTAAAGTTTATGGTCAAAGATCGGGGCACAAACTACAAGACTGTGTCGAAAATTGTGAAGAGATAGAGCCTAATAGGAATAGGTCTAGACAAACTGCTAGATATGTCAACACCATATTGATAATAACAAGATACCCGAAGTTTTAAGTTTGTATCCACTTTTTGCATCTAGTCGGTAAAACTTGCCGTATGAAACTATGTAATGTATGTATCGAAGCATGTTTTTGTATCTGTAACAACCTATGTAACACCGACCCACTGGGGTCTGACTGAGACCCCTTTGCGACCCCATGTAATCCTTTTGCGCTACCGCTAACAGCAGGAGCATGGGCGGCACGATAAAGTTGCCCGGGTTACCGACGCAAAATCAAGTTAAAGTTCTGAAGTGAGAGGTTGTGTCGCTCGCCCGGCACTGCTTGTGATGCAGCGCCACCAAAGGTAACTTTTTTCTCGAGCCGGCGGAGCCCGGTAACACCCGAGCAGTTGTTAATAACAACAGTGATGTCACTTGCACCAGGTTGTATCATTCGTTGTTGTACTGAAAATAATCAGATAGTAAGTGGATGAAAAAATATAGTGTAATAATGATTATTATTGTATATTGTTCATCTAACTAACATTTCCGTAGAATTATCATTATGTGCGTATTGAGTCATCATTAAATTGTCTCATTTACCTTTATTTGTGGAAGGCAAGTTAGATAATATGATAATTGACTGATTAAGGCGGTAAATTAAATTCTGTTTCGGTAGAAGTTATTGTGTGTGTGTGTGTGTGTGTGTGTGTGTGTGTGTGTGTGGATGGGGTAACGTTGCCCCCTCGCTCGTCAAGGGTGTACGTACATACACACGAACTTACTCCTTTCTGGGTTACCCGTCCCTCCCTCCCTCCCTCCCTCCCCGTCCCCTTAACCTCGACCCTCACCATCCCTGGCCCTCCAGGGCAGCCTCATTCGATCCAGCAGGGAGGGCTAATAGGGGCCGCTGCCCTCCGGGGGTCCACAAGCTTATTATCGGATCAGATGACTTTTCCCACCTTTTATATTATTTCAGTTTTCCCCTCATTCTGTTTTCTTTTCTTTTTTTATTCTAGTTATTTCCTATAACTCATGTGTGGAAGTAGGCCAGTGGGGTCGTGTTTCTTTATCTATAGATGCCTGTTTTTGACAGGTATACAAGCCCGTTATGCATATAAAGACTTACTCTATCGTGCCTGAGGGTCGTGGTGTCTGGCCCAAGGGTCGTTCCTCCGTGCTTAGTAAACCGTACCGCCGTGCTCAAGGATCGAACACACTCGCTCCGTGATCCCACTTTCGTGCTCAAGGGTCGTACCATCTTGGTCAGTGGTCGTATCTTCGTGCTCGAGGATCATACCGACTTGGTCAGGGGTCGTACTGTCTTGGTCAAGGGTCGTACCGTGTTGCTCAAGGATCGGCCCGCATCCCAGGAGAGGTTAACAACTGTTCCTTTATCTTTAAGAGTATCAGTCACATTCCTTCGTTAATTCAACTATTCCTCTCACCAGAATCTTCCTCGTTATCATATATTCCTCTGATATATTCGCTCTTTCTCTTCCCTCTCTCTCCTTCTCTTTCTCTTCCCTCTCCTTCTCTTTCTCTTCCTTCTCTCTCCTTCTCTTTCTCTTCCCTCTCTCTCCTTCTCTTTCTCTTCCCTCTCTCTCCTTCTCTTTCGTTTCTTCTGTTCCCGGTTGTTCACTGGTCGTCTGTTCTTCCGTAGGTTCTGTCTGTCTGTCTGTCTCACCTTGTGTGTTAGGTCCCCGGTTCGTGTTGCTAACGTAGGGAGGGAAGGGAGCCTGTCCAGCCCTTCAGCCCACCCCTCTAGGGGAGTGCTCTGCCTTGCTTCCTTCTACATCCCTAATTGTTGGTCCTTCTCCCCCACCCCACCTCTCTCTCTGTCTGTCTCTCTCTCTCTCTCTCTCTCTCTCTCTCTCTCTCTCTCTCTCTCTCTCTCTCTCTCTCTCTCTCTCTCTCTCTCTCTCTCTCTCTCTCCCTCCCTCCAGTATACGGGAGTACTGAAGAACGAGGAGGGTCCTTGAGCAGTGCAATGAACTGGCTGCCTTGTTAGTGTTGTATAGGACAGGAGCACAGACGCATTCAGGAGGAGATGAGCCAGTAATTTCCAGTAGGTTGGTGAGTTGTTCTTTTTTTATTATTATAATGGGATTGGTTATTATCAATGGTTTGGTCATTATTAATTAGATAAAAGTTAATGTTAGAGATTCGTATTTGCTCTATAGATCTCCATGTTGGCCAGTAGGTCTCTTGGTACCAGTTTGCTCTATGCTCTGGAAGGCTTTTACTTTGTATTGTCTTGTATTTTGCTTACTCGTTTATTCTGTTTCTTTAGTGTATTTTCTCATAATCTCCATTCCATATCCATCTTCATTGTCTTCATAAGCTGCGTTTATCATATTTTCTCTCTCGCTTCTTTCCTTTCCTTCCTTTCATTCTTGTTACCTTATCCCTCCTCCTCCTCCTCCTCCTCCTCCTCCTCCTCTTCGTCATCGTCATCCGCTGCTCCACGGCCCTGGAACAAGAGGGAGGCTTGGGAGGAGGGAAGTCGGCCGCAGGTGCAGCACGTCGATGCTCGTGCATAAAGAAACATTGAGACTCCGTCCTATAATCCATATTCCCCTGGTGCTTCACCTCTCCGCTGGGGCAGGGAGGGAGATGCTCCTCCCAACAACAGGTGAAGTGTGTCTGGTTCAAGGCGCAGCTTCCAGGACGGAAATATGTGTGTCGAGGGTGAAGCTCGAGGACACGCGTCTCCTCCCCTGCAGCGAGGTAGGTCATCCTTACCTGAGTGAATTGAGGGATGGCGCTGCCATGGAGACGGTAAGACCGGCCAGGTGCGGTTGTGGGAAGGTTTTGTTGCCAAGGAGGAAGTCCAGAGTTAGTTGCCATGAGCTGTTGTCGAGGGACAGCGAGGATTTTTCCTGTGGCTGGAAGACCCCCTTGTGATGGTCCGGTGGCGGAGGGAGAGGTCACCGTTTCTCTGAAGGAACAGCGCCACAGACGTTGCCATGGAGGCATTCTTCTTGGTATTGGATTTTCAAGATTTTTGCTGTTTTCTTTGACTGAAATATTTGTCGTTCCAGTTAAGATTTTAATTTTCTTATGGTTTTCCCAGATGCAAACGTGTAGCGTGAGTCAATTTTTGTAAGATTCTTATGCATTCCGTGGCTACAAATGGTTGTAGTGTGTAAAACCTTAGTTCTCTTTTTGGTTTCCTGAGCTACGTATGTTCCTGACGCTCCAGGGAAGAATCTTTGTGAGATTTGCAGAAGAATATCCGAGAGCCAGAGGAGTTTTACTTCAGAAAAATTCACTATGATAATGTTTTCACATCCGATTCTTGAAACCCCTCGTTAAGGATGGAACTGATGCGTGTGGACCTTGATCTGCGAGATGTTACAGCTGCTGCTTCTGATGGTGACACCCCCTTCATATGGCCCTGTTGGATAGCTTCAGCCAGGAACTCCTAACGGATCAAAACTATGTAGGAGGAAGTTTTGCAAACATATCACCACCAACCCTTGCCGCCCCCCTTCACTCTTCAAGCTGTGTATTGATCGTACGTTGAACGGTGTTAAAAAAGCACTGTCAGCTTTGGGGAATCAGCTTAGCATTGCGGTGTGACCGAGTTGGTCGTGGGTGCTCCCTCCGTGGCTTGGTGGCCGCTGTAGTCGGTCACAGCAACAGGTTGATGATTTAGGGTCGGCCGGACGGGAACACGACACTGGACACCGCGCTTCCCAACATCACTTCAGAATGCGCGCGAGGCTGTCAACTTTGAGTCACCTCACACACACACACACACACACACACACACACACACACACACACAGTATCTGAAGCAGGATCATAAAGGCTTCTCCATCATCAGTGACATTCATTTTTACGTTTAATCATCATTTTGCAGAAATATTTGCATCTCAGACGTCTCGTGGAAGATGGGAGGGAAGGACTCTGATGTCCGGGGAAGATGATGGGAGGGAGGTCACGGATGTATTGGGAAGTTTAGGGAGGAGGGAATCAGATGTTTGGGGAAGGTGGGGAGGAGGGAGTAGTATGTCTGGGGAAGATGGGGAGGAGGGAGTCAGTTGTCTATGGAAGGTGGGGAGGAGGAATTCAGATGTCCTAAGGAAGTGGGGAGGAGCGACTCAGGTGTCCGGGGATGGTTGGGAGGAGGAACTCGTATGTCGGGGAAAGTGTGGTGGAGGGAGTCAGATGTCCTCACGAGGTGGGTTGGAGGGACTCAGATATCTATGGAAGGTGGGGAGGAGGAATTTGGACGTCTGGAGAGGTGATGGGGTCTCAGATGTCACTAGAACATGGGGAGGAGGGTGGAACTGGTCGACGAAGCTGGGCGGAGAGGCACGAGTTAAGAGGTAAACAACAACGCCTGTTGCGTGCCATCAACCGTGCACGACTGAAGGTGCAATAGTGTGACAATAACCAACGTAGTGTTAAGTCTTCGCCAAGGAAGATCATGGCGGGAAATACAGTTTCTGTCGTGTGTGTACGTGTGTTAAGGGTAGCAGTTAGAACGGTGATGGATCATTGATGTCCGTCAGCTTGTGGCTCGAAAGCATTACTAGGATTCTGGTGTCTTGGTCATGTTCAGGAAGGTCAATGTGTGGTGTAACGTTGACTGCTACACTTCAATGGACAGCCTGACTGTAAAACAAAAGAACGTCACTTCATTTCAGCTGTGGGTTCCAGGAGTGGTTGGGTGGCTCGTGTATGGAGGCAGAATGTTGGATTTGACTCTAATGTGCTGCGTCGCATTATGACATCCTTGCCTGTCCGGTTTGGTGTACGTAGTTACGTAGTTACGTAGTTATTGTCCGACTTGGCGTGACCGTATTACCAAATACACTTGCATCTGTGGCTTAACATGTGCGAGTAGGTCTGGTTGCTTTAAAGGATGAATAGGTGATTAATTTTGGTGATTATGTAGCTTGGGATGTGAGTTGTTTGGTTATGATATGGCTTCGAAATTAAGTGGTTTGGTTATTATGTAGTTTGAGAATCGAGGGGTTTGGTTATTATGTGCCTTGACAACTGGAATGTATGGCTGTCGTATGGCTGAAATGTGATTGGTTTGGTGTGGCTGTGAGTTATCATTGTATATGAAAGAGTTTAGCGTTATTGAAGGATCCATCTTCACTGCATTACGTAAAATTATCTTCACCTTGTGGCTTCTGTGTTTGCCTTGCTCGTACTTCTTTGAATTGACGTCAGCATGTGGGTTGTCTCGCTCGCGTGTGCAGAGCGTAGACTGGCGTATGTGGCTTGGGTTTTGGTTATTAGTTACGCTTTAGTCTGTGCCCACTCCGGTAGGTGGCTTGGCTTTGGGTTTTGGTAAGAATTTTAGGCATAGTTTGAGTTTGGCTTTTGTGTAGACAGCTTTAGTGTGTCGTTTGACTTTCATTAACTTTTGGTTTGACTTCAGTGTGAGGCTTGACCTTGGCTTATGGCGCGGTAATTAGTATGTGGTTTGGCCTGAGTATGAAGAGTGATTTCCAGCGTGTCGTTTGACGTGTTACTGTGTGGTTGGACTAGTCTGTAACCAGACGACTGTATGTGGCGGGTCTGGCTTGTGGTTTAGCTTTGATACGTGGCTTGATTTAAGTGTGTGGTGTCATTCAGGAATCTAGCTTGAATGCTGTACGCGTCACCACTCCACTGTATAGCTTGCTTGGACGTACAGCTTGCCTAGAGCTAACTGAGTTTCATTCTGTAGCTTGACAGGAGTCGTCTTGACCGCGCTACATGTCATGACTTCATCATGTTGATGAATTTGTGTGTGTGTGTGTGTGTGTGTGTGTGTGCGTGTGTGTGTTTACTTTGACGTGACATATTTATATTATCTGTTTTAGTCGGATTTCTGTTGCATAAAACCTGACTGATTTAGCTCGACGTGTGTGTGTGTGTGTGTGTGTGTGTGTGTGTGCGTGTTGCTTATGCATTGACATACCTTCGTGCAAATTGACATGATTCATTGGCATGGGAGACGACTTCACTTATTTGACCTGTGTATATACAATGTTTACCATAATATACGTTGCATAGAGAGACACGCACGTCGCTGACCATGATTTGCGCACAGCCCTACCCCGGTTCGAGTCCTGGTCGCGGCTGTTCAACCTCCCCTCCAGTTTGGTCGATAAATGTGTACCTGGCTTAGGCCGGGACACACACACACACACACACACACACACAACTCAGCTGTTTGCTCATTATTGTCAGGTGAGAGCCGCCGTATGTTTACTGTCTTGATGTTAATCCTTTACCTCCGCCGCAGACTTTGTTCAGGCACGAGTAGCGGGGTGAGGTGAGGTGAGGTGAGGTGAGGGAGGGATCCCAAGCGTCAGGGAGAGGAGCGAAGGGGAGAGGAGACGAAGTGAGCACAATAAACATCAGCCACAGTACATGGAGAGTCTAGACCCTTTTGTTCACCTGATAATGTGTTCTTGTGTATGATTAGCAGGTGGAACTCCTCCTGGTGCTCAAGGAGAGGTGGTAACTCCTCCTTCCGCTCCCTCCTGACCAGATCCAGGGGACGGGCCTGGCTAGCGCGGAGGTGTGCGTCCACAAAGAGGCTGCGAAATCGAGTGAGGTTGAAGTGTTCAGACAACTTTCCTGCTGCTCACTTCCCGTGGCCGCACGTCTTCGGGTTCGTACCCGATAATGTGAGAGATGAAGAAGGATTCTTGACGTACATTTTGCTGTATTTTTTGTTTAGAGCTTTTCCAAGAAAGTGATTCGTTCGTCAGTTTATAAGAGTAGTTATTATATATATATATATATATATATATATATATATATATATATATATATATATATATATATTTTTTTTTTTTTTTTTTTCATACTCGCCATTTCCCGCGTTTGCGAGGTAGCGTTAAGAACAGAGGACTGGGCCTTAGAGGGAAAATCCTCACCGGGCCCCCTTCTCTGTTCCTTCTTTTGGAAAATTAAAACAAAACGAGAGGGGAGGATTTCCAGCCACCCGCTCCCTCCCCTTTTAGTCGCCTTCTACGACACGCAGGGAATACGTGGGAAGTATTCTTATTCCCCTATCCCCAGGGATAATATATATATATATATATATATATATATATATATATATATATATATATATATATATATATATATTTTTTTTTTTTTTTTCATACTCGCCATTTCCCGCGTTTGCGAGGTAGCGTTAAGAACAGAGGACTGGGCCTTAGAGGGAAAATCCTCACCGGGCCCCCTTCTCTGTTCCTTCTTTTGGAAAATTAAAAAAAAACGAGAGGGGAGGATTTCCAGCCACCCGCTCCCTCCCCTTTTAGTCGCCTTCTACGACACGCAGGGAATACGTGGGAAGTATTCTTATTCCCCTATCCCCAGGGATAATATATATATATATATATATATATATATATATATATATATATATATATATATATATATATATATATATATATATATTTCATTTTTTTTTTATTATACTTTGTCGCTGTCTCCCGCGTTTGCGAGGTAGCGCAAGGAAACAGACGAAAGAAATGGCCCAACCCCCCCCCCCCATACACATGTATATACATACGTCCACACACGCAAAAATACATACCTACACAGCTTTCCATAGTTTACCCCAGACGCTTCACATGCCTTGATTCAATCCACTGACAGCACGTCAACCCCGGTATACCACATCGTTCCAATTCACTCTATTCCTTGCCCTCCTTTCACCCTCCTGCATGTTCAGGCCCCGATCACACAAAATCTTTTTCACTCCATCTTTCCACCTCCAATTTGGTCTCCCTCTTCTCCTCGTTCCCTCCACCTCCGACACATATATCCTCTTGGTCAATCTTTCCTCACTCATTCTCTCCATGTGCCCAAACCACTTCAAAACACCCTCTTCTGCTCTCTCAACCACGCTCTTTTTATTTCCACACATCTCTCTTACCCTTACGTTACTCACTCGATCAAACCACCTCACACCACACATTGTCCTCAAACATCTCATTTCCAGCACATCCATCCTCCTGCGCACAACTCTATCCATAGCCCACGCCTCGCAACCATACAACATTGTTGGAACCACTATTCCTTCAAACATACCCATTTTTGCTTTCCGAGATAATGTTCTCGACTTCCACACATTCTTCAAGGCCCCCGGAATTTTCGCCCCCTCCCCCACCCTATGATCCACTTCCGCTTCCATGGTTCCATCCGCTGCCAGATCCACTCCCAGATATCTAAAACACTTCACTTCCTCCAGTTTTTCTCCATTCAAACTCACCTCCCAATTGACTTGACCCTCAACCCTACTGTACCTAATAACCTTGCTCTTATTCACATTTACTCTTAACTTTCTTCTTCCACACACTTTACCAAACTCAGTCACCAGCTTCTGCAGTTTCTCACATGAATCAGCCACCAGCGCTGTATCATCAGCGAACAACAACTGACTCACTTCCCAAGCTCTCTCATCCCCAACAGACTTCATACTTGCCCCTCTTTCCAAAACTCTTGCATTTACCTCCCTAACAACCCCATCCATAAACAAATTAAACAACCATGGAGACATCACACACCCCTGCCGCAAACCTACATTCACCGAGAACCATATATATATATATATATATATATATATATATATATATATATATATATATATATATATGTATATATATATATATATATATATATATATATATATATATATATATATATATATATATATATATATGTATATATATATATATATATATATATATATATATATATATATATATATATATATATATATATATATATTGCATTGAGGAGTATGTGGGAGGAGAGATTACTATATATGAGAGCAAAAATGGTCATGTTTGATGGTATGGAGATCCCAGTGATGTACAGTATGAGTGAGTCTTGGGTCCTCACTGATAAAGAACGGAAGAGGATGGGCGCAATAGAAACAGAATGCCTGAGGACATTATGTCGAGTGCGTGTGGGTAATGTAATGAGTGACAGGGTAAGAGAGGTGTGGGCTAGTGAGTGAATATGATTATGAGAGCGGAATAGGTGTGTTAAAATGGTTTGGCCATATAGAGAGTATGAGTGAAGAGGAACTGAGTTAAAGGAGTAAGACAGAAGGGAAAACCGAGGAGGAGGAGGAGAAGGGATGGAGCTAGAGGAGCTTAGACTTGGGGTCCTGAACACACAGGAGAGCGAGGGGCGTGTTGGGGTAGAATGAACTGGTGTACAAGAGAGGATGACGTGCTGTCAGTGGACTGAAAAAGGTCATATCAAGTGATAACAAGAAACCTCAGAAAGGTGTGTGGGCTTTGGCTGTGGATGTGAGCAAGAGGAGGTCTTCTGTCCTTGGCTATGCCCTGCATACGCGGGAAACTACAGATATATATATATATATATATATATATATATATATATATATATATATATATATATATATATATATATGTAATGGCACACCGATCATGGGCACTGGCACTGAAATATGGATTAAGGTCCTCACGTAAAGACAAAAAGGGACCCATTGTTCAACGAGAAGCGTTGACAGACGCTCCTTTTAAAGACAGACATCTTGAACAAGTTGGAAAAGAATTTAGAGAGCAGATTGTTCCTCCGTCTCGCTCCGAGGAGGAAGAAACGTGGAGTTCATCACTGTGTGAGGTGACAAGGCCCATACAGGCCGGGTGGGAGGCAGTGAGTGGTCGGCCCGGCTGGCGCAGCTGTTGTGTGGTCACCAAACAAAGGAATGACGATAAACAGGTTAGAGGGAGTTCAGAAGCGCATCACGAACGTCAAAGTCGAGGGAATAGTAAATCATGAATCGCATGAGAGGCTGAAAGAACTCGACC
Organism: Panulirus ornatus; assembly: GCF_036320965.1. Classification (NCBI taxonomy): domain Eukaryota; kingdom Metazoa; phylum Arthropoda; class Malacostraca; order Decapoda; family Palinuridae; genus Panulirus; species Panulirus ornatus. Next base: position 57,664,577 of record NC_092224.1, on the reverse strand, counting down.
TTAACGAAAGATAGGCACACCATATACATGTCAACAAATTGAAGGGATGAGGGACCATATTTTAGACCTAAAAGCCCCTTAACGAGGAAGAAGCAGAGTAATTTACCAACATATAGTGTGGAAAGCTGTCAGTTTAATAATGCTTTATTTCAGTATGATTTATACCTCTTGTATCGTCAGTAGATTGAAGGAACAATAACTCTCTTGTATATGTTTTTGGTTCTTGTTTAACCTCGGAGGACCCGCTGTGGTGGAATTGTTAGTCTGTATTGCTGGGCATTTCAGATGTGTTGAACTGATTGCCAGCCAGATTTGTCAGGAGCAGCTCGCCCCGTGACCCCTCTGTTGTTGGGCCAGGTAAGGTCACCCGCGTTTCCTCAAGACCACCTTGCCCAACCGCTGCGTGTCTCCCGTATCAAATTCATGAAATGCCCATTGCGCTCGGATGCTTCCTGAACCCAGAGGGTATTTATAGCATGGACGATGATGGATTCTGTTTGTAAGCTGAAAAGTTAATTTTAGGATCATCCAACACAATGACCTGGACTGGACATTCATCATAAGGAATTAGTGAAGACATATAGACCTGTGGACGTAATACTACAGATTTGCTCATGAGAAACGGTCGTGGAAGACGGCTCAGCACTGCAACACAACAGCAAGGATCAATGGGCTTCGGTAGTGTTGTCGTGATTGTGTTGCTGCTTTTGTTGCATATTTGGCAAGACTTCATTGACTCTTTTTAAGTTTATTTTGCTTCATTTATCACACCATACCTTGAGGGCATTACATACAGAACGATAAAGGTTTTGACACCTACAGGTCTTCTATGTTACCTGATATGGCGTAGGTAACTGAACGCCTTAACCAAGGCCACAACCTCTATGGGAGGATGAACAGTTGAGTTGACTGTGGACCAACTGCCGCAACCAGGGTTCATACCTGTGCGCACCACCCCAGGCGGCCCGGGAATGCGTCACGTTAAACGATTCCCATTTGGGGAAGACAACCGCTTCACCGTGAAAGACGTCATAAATGGAGTGTATTACATCATGTTTGTTGTTAATACAAATCCTGCAGTTCAAATAAGACTGCTAGCGAGTATAATTCATTCATTATTTCATATTATGAAGCTATGCAGTCTGTATTATGAACTCTGAAGATGGAGCTGCTGCTACAGACGTGAATGGTATCAGCATTGATGCAGTTCGAGACGGGAGCATGAAAAAGACCGAGAAGGGATAGTGTAGCACACCAGAGCCTGTATTACTCCTCTACCTGTACCTCACCGAGGATGAGGAGAGAAAGTCTTTTTGAGTGATGGGGAATAGTTGTTGGAGAGGAGGAGAGGAAAGTGAATGTTGGAGGAGGTAAAGGTCATACACACACATACCTATACCTTGATATTAAGCTTTTATGACTGAGTAGCTACTGCTATGACCTCCCGGTTTTGTAGTAGCTCAGAACTGTCTTTTCAGGCGAATGGCTGATTAAATCTATTAAACGCTGCATCACACACACACACACACACACACACACACACACACACACACACACACACACACACACACACGTCTACCAAGGGTGTGGAGACCCCGTGAGTAAAGTACATTGACAGGAGAGAAATTACTCTTAAAATTATGATCTCACGGGATATGAGACACATCCCATGAACTCACCGACTGGCTTAGGGCACTCCCACGTATACAACAGTGAACAGAAAATGGCAGGACGACGCTGAAGGGGGACGAGGCTTTCTGTCTCCTGGGGGACGAGGTTTTCTGCCTCTTGACCCAGAGATAAGTAACGGAGAACTCGAGACCACAAGTCTATACAGGGAAGAGACATTTGTCAGTCGGTCCGTCAGCACATGTGCTCACAGTATGGAGAGGATGGCGTGAGAGCACTCTATCCCAGCTGACTGCACGTCTCCAGACGGAGCTGGGAAGACCGCCGAAGCGGAGGGAAAGGACAGTATTAGAACGAGAAGAAGTGGGAGGTTGGGAAGACTGCAAGAGCAGAGAGTGAGGATTGACAGATACCACGGTGTTGTGCTGCATGGAGGGACCATCGCTCCACCCAAGGTGACCGGCCACCCAGTGGCTGGGGGGTGTGAGGCAGTGAATCCCTTATTGAAAACACCACCATTGTCTCCTGTCTCGTAAGGACGTATCCCCAGGATGGATGGATTACAGGAGATCCGTCCTAGAAATGCCTTCCGACCGACACTTGCAGGAAATGAGAAACTCTCACGACGGTTGACTGCTGGTAATCATTGTGTACACAGATCTTACCAACTCCCCTGGGGTCTTTCTCCTGGCGGAGGGCGTCGTGCTTGTAGCACCATTCCTGCCCACGCCAGCTCCCTTTCGTCATCCCCCTGGCGTTCCCATCGTCAAGTCCCTGAAGAAAGACCATCTTGAGTTAGAGTCACGCGTGGATGACCGACCCACCGTTATCAACGTGTTCAGCACGAGAACATTACAGGGATTTTTGCTGATGTGGGAACCTGCCGAGTGGAAGTGGCCGTCTGTGGATTCCTTTAAACCGGAATAATTTCGGTTGACAGACATAATGCCGGAGGACAGACTTGCAGAAGCATGAAGAACTTCTTGTTCAGGAGTCTCCGGTGTCTTCTTGAGAGGATAAAAAGGATATAAAGGAATAAAGGAGTGAGGAGAGGAGAGCGGTTATGGAAAAAAGGAACCGAGTCGAGGGTGCAGAAATATGGCGATGGTCAGTGGAATATTTTAGATGAAGGTCTTCTGGTTTCCTCTTAACACTCGGGGAACAGTAGAATAAAAGTGTGAAATATGGAGGTCCAGCTCAGCCAAGAAGCACCTTGAATACAAGCAAAGGAAGACGGAGGAGACGAAGAGAAGAGCGGCGAATGAGGACTTGGGAGAGAAGCATTCCTCGAGGAGTGCTGGAGATGTTGCAGGATTACGCGCGATCTCGAGTCTGGTGAGGGCGAGGTATGGCTCTACAGAACTCGTGCAGGCAAAGGAGCACATCACAAGCAGCGAGGTGCTACGCCTCCTGCAGAACGCCTCTATCAGGGACAATGCATGTCAGGCCCGAGGTGCAGAGTCACCAGGGCTCCTGAGAAGGTGCTGACGCTACAGATCATCCCCTAAGTGAATCCTGCCAGCCAAGCAAGGACGTAGCTAGGCCAGGACGCTTGAGCACTGAAGTAGATTGCTCGCATCACCAGACAGTGATGACCTCACTGTTTGTGAAGGACGCTCGGTCACTGGTGACACTGACGACTAAGATGAAGCTATTTTTTTTTTCATACTCAAAAGGACGTGGAAAAGTTTGTGAAATCATTTGCAGGGTCGTGTATGCGTTTTGTTTGACTAGCAGTGATAGATCGGGTCAAAGAGAAATAATGTCGATTGAATATTTGTGATCAGGAGTAGTATTAACCTGACGACGACGCTGAGTTGTGAGTGTGGCGTTGATTCTCTCTCTCTCTCTCTCTCTCTCTCTCTCTCTCTCTCTCTCTCTCTCTCTCTCTCTCTCTCTCTCTCTCATATATATATATATATATATGAATACTGAAATATGCAAAAGCGTGCTGAAGATGAAGCCATGTCAATTGGAAAGATTAAACAGTGAACTGTAATATTACAATATAAAGTTTTTCCTTTTTGATTTACACATCACCTTTATTCCTCTATTTATGATCTGCCACTCTTGACCTGCCTTTTGAATGTGATGATTTATATTTGACCCTCTTATGTACTGAATTTTGGTAGCGTCTTGTGTATGAAAATAGAATATTCCATTTTCATTAAAAGGGTTTTATCAGTTGCTGACAGCCTTAGAGACCCTTCAAGCATTTCCTCAACGTGTTGACTGTTTAACCAACAGAATCTTTGACGCTAGAAGAAAACTTTTTAACCAATCGCACATCAGCTGACTTAAAGTCTTCAAGTAAGACTCTCTCTCTCTCTCTCTCTCTCTCTCTCTCTCTCTCTCTCTCTCTCTCTCTCTCTCTCTCTCTCTCTCTCTCTCTCCCCCGCCATCTCATCTTGCCTGGATCCCAGCCTCAAACTTTCATTTACTCTGCTGAACCATCATTCCGTTTCCCCCAATGAAGCTGAGACTACATTGCAGATATTCATATACTCCTAAGCCACGAGAACTTTACACCCATCCACATAGAGCACCATCCTCGTATACACGTCATTGAAGGACTCATCATAGCGATTCATCAAATACAATCTCGTCCTCTGTATCCAGCTACCCTGACAGCTTCCATTCTATCCCACAGTGACCCAGCTGCTCCCAGCAACGCTCCCATCTAACTGTCATGTAAACTGTTGGGCCCGGCTGGCTCAACAGTTTAGATGACAGTGTGGTGGAAGTGTTGCTAGGAGCAGGAGGGTCCCCGTGGAGGAGAATGGGAGGTATCACAGCAGCTGGGTGCAGAGGACGCCATCGCATCAAATGAGTTGGAATGATGGGTGGCTTCCGTAATGAGACTTACAGAAGACTGGTAAGTGTAGATGCAGATAAGAGTAAAGGACGACATGATACCATCATTGGAACGCCCACTACTTTGCAGATAGGAATAAAAGCCAGGACTGTGCAGACTTCTAAACCCTTACCATACCGAACCAGAACTCATCATAGTACCCATCCTCTCACGTGATGGTAATCCTTTCCTAAAGCCGTCAACACCTTATGCACTTTCTTCTTCAGATTATATTTTCCAGATCCTTTAATAAGTACGAGATTATGATCTGTCCACATCGGACGGCCATGCCCAACACAGTGGTCCGGTAATCCTTTTCTGACGATTCTTCTCGCCTAAGTCAGTTACCGTAACAGATGTTTGAATCGGGAGTTCGTCCATGTCTTTTGTGATGATTTTGCACTCTCGTGTAATACCCGTGAACGAGCGTGGGGGGCCCTTGTTCAGTCACGGGCAGGTGACCACATTTCAGGGTGCTCAGAATGTGTGTGTGTGTGTGTGTGTGTGTGTGTGTGCTTCGTCTCTATTCATCTGTTCTTTTACCTCCTTTCGTCACCTCATTAGTTCATCACCGCTTCCACACCTGCCTGCCTTTTCATGTTCATCTCGCAGTTCTTTCCTTGTCTTTACAGATCTCACTAGTTCTAGGACGGCCTAGAATGATTCCCAGATCTTCATTTTGTATGTTCTCAAGCTGTCCAATCCTTCTGTATCAAGCGTTGCATGAGTCTTGCCTCCTCGTATGTAAGATCTTCTCACTCGCCCGTCATATAAGATCTCACCGTCTCGAGGTCCTCATATGTAGACCATGTGGACACGTCTTTTTGACTGTTCTCTTCAGGTCTCACCAGCTCGATCCTCTCTCAGCATCAGTCAACCGTTCTCCGTTCTCAGACTCGCATTGTTCTCATACATCATTCTGTTTCTGTTGATCTTGCAAAATGATTGTCTTTTGAGTGATTTCTTACAACGGAGTTCTCATCTTTTCATGCTATTCTGTTTTTGCATTTTTTTTCTTTCAAGACTCTATTTTTTATGCTTTTTCTCCTTTTGGGAAAAGTGATCTCGTTCTACTTTCTGCTAACATCAACCAGTCTCTTACTTCTTCATTCCACCGTGTTCTACCCGTCTGTACTTCCAGATACCTCAGTACGTCACTACACAGCCTCACGGACGTACCTCAGCCCAAACTGTTGAGTTGGGGAACTTTGATCGACCAGATGATTGGAACCCGCGGCTCACAGGCCCATGTAGCCCAGCTGTCTGGTCTGGCGTACTTATCTACTTCTTAAATTTCTTCACCTTGTATCTTCGTCGTGTCGTGTTGCCAGTGTTCGCAATGGAATGTGTTGAAAGGTCTCTGTCCTCCCCGGATGATCGAGTTATTTCCTCTGTGCCAATCATGCCTTTTGTTGATTTTAGGGATAATGTCTTGCAGGATCTTTCATATTCCCTGTCGTGCCAACAGGAAATATCTTTTGGGCGTAAGGTTTGGGGACCTCCCTTTCAGGGATTTACCACACGCCGTTGTTGCATCGAAGTGATTAGAGATTTGTATGTAGCTCTCTCTCTCTCTCTCTCTCTCTCTCTCTCTCTCTCTCTCTCTCTCTCTCTCTCTCTCTCTCTCTCTCTCTCTCCATGTTAAGATCGTGACAGATTTCCTCGCATATTATCCTCTTAATTACCATAATCAAAACGATCGTTATTGTCATCATATTCACGACTGTATTCACCCCTGCCTCAGCTACATCATCCGGAGATGTGCAGCGACACTGCAGGGTGGCTTCATCAAGTATTAAGAACTGCTTTCACCTATCCTGAAGGATGATTTCAGCTCGCAGCTATCCTGAAGGATGATTTCAGCTCGCAGCTATCCTGAAGGATGATTTCAGCTCGCAGCTATCCTGAAGGATGATTTCAGCTCGCAGCTATCCTGAAGGATGATTTCAGCTCGCAGCTATCCTGAAGGATGATTTCAGCTCGCAGCTATCCTGAAGGATGATTTCAGCTTTCAGATTTTTACGAGTTAAAGCCATAAATCTGAGGAGGTACATGCAGAATATATCATGCTCGGGATTTATGAATCTAAAGCCTGATATTCACGCAAAAATATGTTCCCTCAGGTATTCACGAATTGCATGAGGCTTATAGACGAATGTATGAATGGAGGGAGTGAGAGAGTACTCACTTGTTTACAAGTACTTACAAAGAGCTTTTGCCACACGGCAGGGATAAGGCTAGCGCGTAGTGCCTACTGCTAGAAAATCGAGTCAAGTGTGGAAAATGTTATGTGTGTGTGTGTGTGTGAGAGAGAGAGAGAGAGAGAGAGAGAGAGAGAGAGAGAGAGAGAGAGAGAGACAGACAGACAGACAGACAGACAGACAGAGAACAACACCATAACGACGTTTTGCCAAAAGGCACACGGCTAACGCGTAGCGCTCACCGCCCCCCGCAGGAAGATCTGGAGTTACGAAGAAAAGACTTGTGTATGAGTTAGGCGTCATCAAGTGTTGTGTGTGAGATGATTGTAGACAAGAGAGAGTGAGGAATACAGATGTATTCAGACAGCATTTGGGTCCTAACGAGGCTGTGTGTTATAGTGGAAGAGAACAAAAAAACAGAAACTTATGGATCAATGTGGTAGGAGTTGATAAACACTTAGATGTTTCATAGAGGAAAGCCTGTAATCTTACTGTATAGCTAAGGAAGAGCTAATAATGTAAGTCGAGGACTTGAAGCAATTTTTTTTTTCGAATCTGTTCTTAAATATATCTCTGCTCTCAGCTGCTTTAATTGGTCAGTCATGCCATATGTTTACAATCATGATGAAGAAAATGTGCTTCGCCTCACTAGTGGAGCGTTTGGCCACGGGTTTTATATCCATTACTACGAGTGACACCACACGAATCTATCATTAAGTGGCTCGTTCGATCGAGAATATCGAAGTAATTGATGATTTTTGAATCAGATCACTTATTCGCCGCCTCTTTTCTAAGCTAATTTGATCCTTTTAGTCGGCTCTTGCAGGAGTTGTTTCTCAGTAGTTTGTGCGAGTAGGAAGAAAAGAAAATGGGTGATTTCAGGTCATTGTCGAGGGTGTGTGATGCTGCCGTAGCTCTCATCTGTTTATAGGTGGGTTGGTGAGGGAGGTAAATGCAAGAGTCTTAGAGAGAAGGGCAGGTCTGCTGTGTGTGTGTGTGTGTGTGTGTGTGTGTGTGTGTGGATGGGGTGAGGGCCTTGAAAGGTGAGACCCGGTTGCTGTTTGCCTTTGACACGGCTGTAGTACCAGACTCGTGTGAGAAACTGTAAAAGTTGGTGTTTGAATTTGGGACTGTGTGTGTGTGAAAGGAGAGAGTTAAGAGTTTTATGTGAATAAAAGTAAGGTTCTACGATTCAGGAGGAGAGAGTATATAAGTTTGAGTAGAGAACCTGGAGCTAGTTAGAGCTGGATGTTGTAGATACCTGGGGGTATACATGGCAGCTGAAGTCAACTAATGGGTGGGTGAGGAGACAAAGATCTTGGTGCGTGGAAATGTAGGTCACCGTGTGCGAGGGCAAAGACGGGTATGTTTGATGGTATAGTAGTCCCGACGGTGTTGTGTGGATGAGGGTCATGGGCTCAAGAGGGAAAAGTATGGAAGCGGTGGACGTGTTGGAAACGAATTCTGAGGATATATGTGATGTGAGGAGGGGTGATCGACCAAGGAATGACACTGTGTGTATGTTTGTGTGTGTGTGTGTGTGAGAGAGAGAGAGAGAGAGAGAGAGAGAGAGAGAGAGAGAGAGAGAGAGAGAGAGAGAGAGAATGTTAATAAGCAGAGTATGTTTGAGAGAGCTGAGCTGGGAGGTCCTGAAATGGTTAGGACACAGGGAAATGGCAAGTGATGGGTGCAACTTGCCAAAAGGTTACATGTCTCAGAAGTGGTGGACACAGGTTGGATAGGGAGACCATAGAAGGAACTAGAAGGCTTGGAGTTATCGGTGGCTGGACGTGCAAGAGTGTGCGAGGACAGAGCGAATTGAAGCGATGTGGTACATAGAGGATGACACGCTGTCACTGGACAACCAGGCCATATGAGGTGGTCAGGGGCAGACCACGGATGGGTCTCTGTGGCTTGGCTGTGGATAGGGCGTTGTGGGGTATTGTTCGTAGCTCAAGATGGAAGTGAGCACATGAGTGCAGTTTCTCCGCGCCTGTTCCTAGTTCTACCTCGCTACTCCGGGAAACTGCGCTACCTCGCTAACGCGGGAGACAGCGATAAAGTGATATAAATGAATGAATAAATAAGTAAATAAATAAATAAATATATATATATATATATATATATATATATATATATATATATATATATATATATATATATATATATATATATATGAGGATTAATTTAAGCAAATAAGGTATCGGGTTCTTGCACACCCTCGAGTCTTTCAGACGTGAGGGTATGATTATAGCAAGAAGGAAGAACGAAAGAAGAACTCTAGACCTTCACTGAACGAAGAAAATAGAAGGTACCATAACGACTCATCTTCGTGTAGCTGGTCTCCACACGGAAACTATGGGAAGAATCCGCGAGTTGTACGGTGCGGGTCCTGGTCACAGGGGGTTACGACACATGTCAGCGTCCCACGAGAGTAGTGGCAGCAGCGATCATGTGGAACGGAGAGAGGGAAGTAGCATCCAGCAGGACGGGAGTAGCTGGCTGAGGAGAGATGACAGCAGGAGTGGTAGTAGAGCCAAAAGCTTCTGATTTCGTTCTTCAAGATCTAACCAAATGTAAAGTGGAAGAAGAGCCACCGTCGATGTATGGGCAGTGCTCCATAAGGGCAAAGACGAGACCCTCTCAGAAAACAGGCTGCGGCACCTTACAACACCTCCAGATTTTTAGGGAATGGTTGTAACGATTATGATGTGGGGTTTTGCGGCTCACAATGGAGGAAATGATTATTCCTAACTTAACATTGTACGTTTTTTTGGGGAGGAGGTCAGTTTAGTAGTTGGTAACGAGTGGGATTTAGAAAGAGCCAGGAAGGAACTTTGTCATTATTACACTGTTAAGTTGAGCCAGGTTACTGCATTCCCACCACCAGCTGCTGCTGCTGCCTGCGTGTGATGGGTGTATTTGTGTTCTTATCATGTACGCTTCAGGCCCTTCGCGCACGACGGTGCGAGTCGTCTCTAGGATGGCCTGACCCTTGACCTTCAGGTCAAGGGTCAGATCACAGGCTAAGGCCCATCGTGCACAAGGGCCGTATCGTCGTGTTGAAAGGGTCGTACCATTAGGAAGAGCTGGAGCTTGGTGTTGCAATCCTTCAGTCCGAGTCGAGAAGTGCGCGACCCTCACGACTCGGGGCCCCAGAGCTGCTGGTGCCGCGGCGGTGACCATCGGCCGATCCTATCGCTGAGGGGCCACATGCTAACGCTGTCCACAACGTGTAATGTACGTTTAATCTTCACTAACCAACGTTAATATACTGGGCTGGTAATGTGTGAGGAGGGGGGGAGATAATTCGGCGGATGTAAGAGAGTTTTATTATCAGGTGGACTTCATGGATAGTGGATGTGGCATCTTCAGCACACTGGAATTATCACTGACGATGAATGACTTCACGGTTTAGCTACTTGGGTTTCCGGTAGACAAGGCGACGTAAGGATGTGAGTCACGGGTGCATGACGTGGGTGACTCTCTCGCCGCTGGCTGGCCGGCTGGTTGGTTGGCTGAGGGTAGCTACCTGGCTGGCCGGGTGGTTGGTTGGCTGAGGGTAGCTACCTAGCTGGCTGGCTGGTTGGTTGGCTGAGGGTAGCTACCTGGCTGGCTGGCTGGTTGATTGGCTGAAGGTAGCTACCTGGCTGGCTGGCTGGTTGGTTGGCTGAGGGTAGCTACCTGGCTGGCTGGCTGGTTGGTTGGCTGAGGGTAGCTACCTGGCTGGCTGGCTGGTTGGCTGTGGGTAGCTACCTGACTGGCTGGCTGGCTGGTTTGTTCGGTTGGCTGAGGGTAGTTACCTGGCTGGCTGGCTGAAGGTAGCTACTTGGCTGGTTGGTTGGTTGGCTGAGGGTAATTACCTGGCTGGCTGGCTGGTTGGTTGGCCAGGAAGATTGGCCAATATCTTGGATCACATGGTTTAACGCACATCGCAATATAGATGATATAAATCATGATGAAATTTCGATGTATAAATATGTCAGGAATGGACGATAAATCGACGCCAAATTTTTTTTCGCCCATCATCAGCATCAGTCTGATGTTTACTTCATATTGGCGAGTGACGCTGAGAGAATCGATGGCGCGGGGAATCGTGGACATGCCTCTGCCACTGACTTGATGATAGATTAATACCCTCATGAAGTGGCGCTGCAGAGAGTAGTACAAACTACTCAATATGTGATGTATCTTTGACCTTTCATACAGCTATCCATGCAAACGACTGTATTCTCCACATTATCCTGTTTCGAATACACACGAGGCGTATAAATGTTTGTGTATATAATGTAGATGTGATGTTAACAAGATGTTCTGGGTATGTATGACACTTTAAACTTGCATTATATTACATAAATGCTACTACTTTAGTTGCTGTCAGCGACACTTACTCTCCTGTAACTATGTATCATGTACTGGATGTATCTAAAACCACCCTCCTGACGGGAGGGGGACGCTGTGGATCCTGGGCCTCACTCAGGCCCACCTGTTACCCTCATATGCCGATGTACTGTACCCACTGTACGCTCTATACAGGCCTCCACCCACCCTTCCAAGTAAGAGATCCTCTTACCGCCTCATTACGGGCCGGGAAAGATCTCCGAACGCATTTTGATCCCGCGATTTTGCTTCGCTTTGTAGGATGAGGCTGAATGTGATCCCACTGTCGTGTCAACTGCTGCCATACTCTCCAGTGGCGCTTCTCCTCCCTGCCTGGTGTCCGGCTCTGAGTAATTTCCTCCTGGATCTATTTTTTCCCATGACACTTGTGTGTGTTTCCCTTTGATACAGAGAACAGAGTGGAACTGTTTCACTTCTACCGTGTGTAGTTTTTAGATTCGTGAGCGCTGTGTTGTACGACCTTTTAAGCAGAGATCAAGGGTCGTACCATCGTCTCCTAGGGTCGCACTGTCGTGCTCAGCGGTCGTTACGTGCTGGGACGCTCGCTCGATCGTGCTCGTGGATCGTGCCCAAGCGTTGCACTCCGTCAGACTCGATGGTTGTACCGTCGTGTTCCACGGCGTCAACGACCTCTTGCTCGCCGTCAGCGACTCCCCAGTTGACACACCACCCACGCCTTCCATAACGGTGTGTCAGGGCCGTCGGTCTGTCCGTGCCTCGACCATCCACTCACTCCAACCCGTCCTTGAAGGGTGAGGCCTGGGTGAACACCCGCTCTATTCAGGCTGTCGAGTTTCCCCGTTGTATAACCCTCCTCACCAGGCTCGACACTGGGGGTGTCAGCGAGGCACATACTACACTGGCTGGTCAAGAGGTCCACGTCTCACTTGGTCCTCACTGTGTACACTATATTTCTGGTCTTCGTAAAGCCAAAAGGCTGTTGTGGTTGTAGGATCAAGTGTCATCAGGTCACTGTAAGTTCTTGGCTAGGCATAAACACTGGACTAGGGTGTGGTATGAGGACGATGGATGGTCGAGAAGGGTTTATTGGTACGTCTGACAACCCTTTGGTTACTCCCAGCTGATGTTACCCCCCTGCTGACCTCAGTTGATGTTACCTCCCAGCTGATCTCAGCTGATGTTACCCACTGCTGAACCTCGGCTGACCCTGGTTGGTGTTACCTACATGTTGCCCCTCAGCTAACGTTTGCTTTGCTGACCCCAGCTGATGTTTACCCACTGCTGACCCCAGCTGATGTTTACCCACTGCCGACCCACAGTTGATATTATCCACTGCTTACATCCAGCTGATGTTCTTTCCCCTCCCTCAGTGATGTGCCCTGCAAACAAGTCCTCAATGGACTGATTATTTTTCTTATATTTTTTAGTTTTAAAGATTTTGTCTGAATATTCTTCGATAAAGCATTTGAATCAGGGTAAGGGTGAGGGGCACATGACTTGGGAGGGTGGGTGGAGACCTGTATAGAACGTATTGTGGGTGCAATACATCGGCATATGAGGGTAACAGGTGGGCCTGTGTGGGGCCCAGGGACCCACAGCGCCCCCCCTCCCGTCAGGAGGGTGGGAGGGAGGGGGGGTCTAGGATACATCCAGTACATGATACATAGTTACAGGAGAGGAAGTGTTGCTGACAGCAACAAAAGTATTAACATTTTTGTAATATAATGCAAGTTTAAAGTGTCATACATACCCAGAACATCTTGTTAACATCACATCTACATTATATACACAAACATTTATACGCCTCGTGTGTATTCGAAACAGGATAGTGTGGAGAATACAGTCGTTTGCATGGATAGCTGTATGAAAGGTCAAAGATACATCACGTATTGAGTATACATTAAGAGGAATTTATTGCCTCTGGGCGTGTTGTTAACAATGAAAGTAATACGAAGGTCAAGGTACAATACACACTGGACATTTGTAGTTACATAACGTGTTGCCTTGCACTAGTGTTTACATAGCTCGGGGCAAGGCGAATTTTGGATGTAGTGTCAGAATAACTTCAAGATATTACTAGCAATAGTGTGAGAATGTCTTTACGCAATTACTAGCAATACAGTCATCACAATGCTGTCGAAATAGTAAGCCTTAAGGTCTGAAATCACTAATGATAATGACACTCGCTAATATAGTGTCCCAGTTTATAGTCATCAGGGCTCAGGACAGAGTCGACATTTGAGATGTTCAGGATCATGGTACCTGGCGACTTGCCCCGTGTACCTGTCCCCCTACGCGTATTCTGGCAGTTGAAGTATGACATTGTCTAGTATGGGTCTGGTGCCTACCATAGTACTCAATATTATAGTTACTTGGTCTTTCGTAATCTTTCTGAGGGTTTTCTTTCTCTCGGGCGAGTGCGGTTGGGTCAGCACGGACCATGACTGATAGATAGACCAAGTCTGATGTAGGTGCCTGAGAGCAAATGCACATGTTTAGTGAGGTGATCCACCTGGTCATGACGCTTACGTCCGACATGTGAAGGTATCCATAGGAATTTGGTGCCTAGGCCAACTGTTATCGGCGTCTATAGCTGTGAGTGAATGATCGATGGAATAGGTTCCTGCAGAGCACTCCTTCAGGAGGGTGTTGCAAGAGCTGGTTTGGAGTCGGAGAGGATTATAGTGTACACTCGGGATTGGACAAGCTATCTCTGTCATGAGAATGTACAGTTCACAGTGGATAGAGCTGGACAGCGGGCTAAGTTTTGCTTGGTAAGAGTGAATGAGGTTGTTATTATTGCTGTAAACAGCACAGGCAGCGCGGGCCCTATCGTTTTTCCGTAAGGATCCATCAGTATATATATATATATATATATATATATATATATATATATATATATATATATATATATATATATTTGCTTTGTCGCTGTCTCCCGCGTTTGCGAGGTAGCGCAAGGAAACAGACGAAAGAAATGGCCCAACCCACCCCCATACACATGTATATACATACGTCCACACAGGCAAATATACACACCTACACAGCTTTCCATGGTTTACCCCAGACGCTTCACATGCCCTGATTCAATCCACTGACAGCACGTCAACCCCGGTATACCACATCGCTCCAATTCACTCTATTCCTTGCCCTCCTTTCACCCTCCTGCATGTTCAGGCCCTGATCACACAAAATCTTTTTCACTCCATCTTTCCACCTCCAATTTGGTCTCCCTCTTCTCCTCGTTCCCTCCACCTCCGACACATATATCCTCTTGGTCAATCTTTCCTCACTCATTCTCTCCATGTGCCCAAACCATTTCAAAACACCCTCTTCTACTCTCTCAACCACGCTCTTTTTATTTCCACACATCTCTCTTACCCTTACGTTACTTACTCGATCAAACCACCTCACACCACACATTGTCCTCAAACATCTCATTTCCAGCACATCCATCCTCCTGCGCACAACTCTATCCATAGCCCACGCCTCGCAACCATACAACATTGTTGGAACCACTATTCCTTCAAACATACCCATTTTTGCTTTCCGAGATAATGTTCTCGACTTCCACACATTCTTCAAGGCTCCCAGAATTTTCGCCCCCTCCCCCACCCTATGATCCACTTCCGCTTCCATGGTTCCATCCGCTGACAGATCCACTCCCAGATATCTAAAACACTTCACTTCCTCCAGTTTTTCTCCATTCAAACTCACCTCCCAATTGACTTGACCCTCAACCCTACTGTACCTAATAACCTTGCTCTTATTCACATTTACTCTTAACTTTCTTCTTTCACACACTTTACCAAACTCAGTCACCAGCTTGTGCAGTTTCTCACATGAATCAGCCACCAGCGCTGTATCATCAGCGAACAACAACTGACACTTCCCAAGCTCTCTCATCCCCAACAGACTTCATACTTGCCCCTCTTTCCAAAACTCTTGCATTCACCTCCCTAACAACCCCATCCATAAACAAATTAAACAACCATGGAGACATCACACACCCCTGCCGCAAACCTACATTCACTGAGAACCAATCACTTTCCTCTCTTCCTACACGTACACATGCCTTACATCCTCGATAAAAACTTTTCACTGCTTCTAACAACTTGCCTCCCACACCATATATTCTTAATACCTTCCACAGAGCATCCCTATCAACTCTATCATATGCCTTCTCCAGATCCATAAATGCTACATACAAATCCATTTGCTTTTCTAAGTATTTCTCACATACATTCTTCAAAGCAAACACCTGATCCACACATCCTCTACCACTTCTGAAACCACACTGCTCTTCCCCAATCTGATGCTCTGTTGTATATAGTTGTATATAGTTGCTCACAAAGTCATTGTAGGATCTGGCCCTGATGGTAATTTAGGTAATCAGTTTGGAGAGATCTGATGTGCTCAGGTTATAAGGATACTGATGCATGATCTATTAGTATCAGCTCAAGCAGTGGCTGTAGCTGGAACTGGCTAAGGTCGAACCTCCCGAACGACAGTGGGCTATCTCATGGAGGGAATGGCGGTCGTTAATGACTTGTAGAAGATGTTTTGCAAAGCTGGGGGCGGAAGCGGGGTTTCCGAGACACTTGGGAGCTAAAAACTGCGTTAAGGCCGTGAAGAAAGTCAGTGACTGTGGAAGGGAAAGCTCAGTTCTCGTATTTATTACCTTGGTCGATATGGGACAACCTAAAATTAGTCTTAGTTTTTATTTGTGCCATCTCGAGAGACCGAAAAAAGTGTCTGTCAACCATAGAGAGATGGATGGCATGATAAGCTTGTACATGTCTTACATACATCAGATAAAAGTTCTGATCACAGGCAGTTATCTTGCCTGTGAGGGCACGAAGAGGATGTAAGCGACCAAGATGCCCAGTATTTAGGTTGTATACGTAAGTTTTAGGAACACTGAGGGTACCAATATTGAAGTCTAGGTAGGTGTTTGAGTGACGTAGTTCATTGCATCATTGTGAAGTACAAGATTCTCATTTCTAATGTTCATAAATTAGCACTTTGGATTTGACAGTGTTAGTGACTAGGGCACACTGAGTGGCGGAGGGAGTGAACTGGTCAAGTGGACCTTGAAGTTTCTCGTGTGAGGAGGTGCAGAGACAAGTGTCATCGGCAAAGCACAGGAGAGCGACATCAGTAATGCCCAACACGTTGAACACAGTGTTGGGCTGAGGACGCTCCCAGGGGCGAAAGGGAACGAGCCGCTGATGGCGTCTCTGAAGAGGACTCTGTAAGCGGCAGTCAGCCAGGTACCCTGTGATCCAGGTGTGCATCTGACCCCCTCACGCCGAGCTGTGGAAGTTGTTCAAGGATTCATGTTCCTATTCGTCGCATAAAAGACAAAGGCTTGAGGTCTGTGAAGGCTGTACGAGTATTTTCTGGATGGTGGGCATAATACTGGGCAGAGCAGTGATGTGTCCTCGTACCTGGCAGGAGGACAAAGGGATGAGACGATAAGTGAACGAGATGATATGCATAAGCCTATTAAGACTGATGCACTCTAGTGCTTTATAGAATCAAGGCGTGAGAGAAATGGGTCGAAACTGATCACAGTTTGGCTTTGGTACGTGTCCAGGCTTGAGGAGGACTCCTTGTTGGAAGCTTATAACATAGAGATTAAGAAGAGGATTATAAGGAGACATGAAATGTAAGAGATATCTGGGCACGCCATAGGTGACGCTGTCGTCCACAGGTGCAGTGACCATGCCTTGGAGAATTGTACGTTGTCACTCTTCATTGAATGATTGGGATGTTGTCCATCTCAGTGTGATCGCTGCTGGTGATTTCTATGGTAAAGCTTCTGTTGACAACTGTCTGGTGAAGGGAATGTTGAACATACTGAGGGAGTGCGGTGGTTTGTAGCTGTGCAGACCACTGCTGTTCCGGATCGTTGGCGTAGTCAAGGGAATTGCGATGTTTGGGTGGCGTTTTTTAGGGCGGTAATCGTATTGATATCCTTCCCTACCCGACCTTGGCGTGTGTGAGCATTAATACCTTACAGGAAACGATGCCAGTGGTCAGTTCGCCTTTGGTCCTTCATCTCGCGGAATTCCCTCGAAGCTTACAGAATATCGTCATTCCGATCTTCGTAATTGTTACCTGCCGATGTTTGAACCTTCCCTCCAAGAGCTTGCAGTCGCTTATCACAGGTGCTCTTGCGCTTCTTATTCTTCTTCTGATGTGGCCGCAACACACGGAGGTCATGGAAGTTGTCAGTGGCCTTAATCATTAAAGACAGACTCAGGATCTTTGAGTCTGTACTCGGCTTACCACTTGCCAGGTTCATTATTTAACAGGCCATGGAAGTTCCAGGGAATGGAGATGCGTCGTCTGACCTGAGGGATATTAGGGAATGTAGAGAATTTTTACTTAGGAGAATACGAGAGTGATCAGAAGGCTTCCCACAACAAATACACAGACACGACTGTGTACAAGATTCGAACCTAGAGCAAGATCAAGGTAGCCACCGAGTGCAGACGTAGGATAGTGAGTGAGGCCTATGATCACTGATGAACGAGAAGAGCCTTGGGCCATTTGGATTGATGTTTGTGTACCCAAGGGCATAGTGGCGTGAGTTGAGGTCCTCCCTATAGATAGGGTCCTTATATCTAGGGGAAGGGAAGTTGTGTATATTCAAGTTTACCTGATCTGATGAAGGTATTTCAGATGTGAAGGTGAGCATTAATATTGATAACTCTGAAGTGTTGATAAAGGTTTATCAGGGGAATCAGATTCACAGATGAGATCATAAAGGATGCTATTATGGACATAGGTGACAAGGCCACTTATACCTATAAGTACGCCTTCCTTATACTTGTACTACATTAGGATATGATACTTATTAGGGAGAGGTTACTGAAGGCACATTATGTCTGGTTGTTCTGTTGGGCATAGTAAGTGATTTCAAGTCTTTCCTCAACACTACGTATATTGTAAGAGAAGGTCTTGGTATTTTCATCCAGTGGCCGTGCTACAGAATGACCCCAGTATACTGGTTCAAAGCTTTAATTCCATCGTTAACTGTGACGAGAACATGGCTGAGATGTGACTTATTAACCCTATCTAACTGCGTTACTCTCTAAAAACATTTCTATCTACTTCACAGTGGATTGCCTTCCTTGAGATTGCAGATTCTGTATCCAATCCTGCATTTCAAGGTCACTCGGATCCTTGCCAAGCGGATGGGACTCTCCAGATCCCTCGTTAGGATTTTGGCCCTGGTTGGGCACCTCACCTGTTGGAGGCAGGGGAGTCCTGGCCACCAGGTGAAGGCAGCCATGATATCATCCATTTGACGCTCCATCTTTTCCATCCGTCGTTCAAGCTTGTCCTTGTCAACACGTCGTATGAGTCGCCTGGGGACGGCAATGCCCCCGTCACGGGAGGCCGGGGAAGGCTAGGTTCCGGGTCGTGGTCTTCATCTTCCCTCTGTCCTTTTTTTTTTTCTTCCTTGTTGGGGTCTTCTGCTGAGGCAGGAGGACGGGACGGGGGGTCATAATGTCTACATCTGGGACATCTGACGTGGCTGGACGATGCAAGTGCAAGGGAGGAAGGGGGGTGCCTGGAGACACCATTTCAGCAGTGGTAGGAGGTCGGTGAGAGTGTGATCAGATCTCATGCTTCCCACTGCAAAAAAACACATTTTGCTACTTAGGAACAGTTTTAAGGTGTATGTCCAGTGTCCCAGCAGTGGAAGCAGAGTGGAGGCCCGAGTAGAGGACCTGGTGTCCAGGGTCGGATAATGGAGGGCGGGAACCAGTCCCTCCCTGGTAACTTGTGTTCTGTAGGAGGTGGTTCCTCTCCACACTACCACAACACGGTTAAGGGTCTTGCCGTGCTGCATAGACCTCCTGGCGGAATGTACCCCTTCCATGTTCCTGACGTGGTCAGGGGATAGGTAATGGGAGTAACGTGTTGGCAGGTATTCTGGAAATTTGCTGGGCCGCGCTGGGACGTCTTGGTTGATGAGGCAAATACCAGCCATGTCTTCACCGAAGGCTGTGTCTAGCTGCGTTTGCACAGTACGCGCGATGTAGACATACCTCGCTCCAGTGCATGCTATTTGCACAGCCCTGAATGTCTGAGTGAATTTTGCTGGCGCGACTTGACACCAGCGTTCTTTCGTGGCAGAGTCAGTGTTGGGTGGAAAAGAAAATCTTGCAGACTTCTCTCGGAGGGCAAAGGGGATGCTTGTCTTCGAGGTTGATGGTTCTGTGTGTTCTAACGTTGAGTTTTCCGGCGTTCGCATCTCCGGGATTGACGTGGGTGGGGGACGCAACCTCTCCACTTGGTCAGCGTCTGGGGAAGTTTCATCTGTCGAAGCCTACCGTAGGCGACTCCCAGGTCCATGTTTCGAATGCTTTCGGTCGGCACCAACTGTCACTTGGTCAGACTACGAGACAGCAGTCAAGACTTTACAGGACGCGGGAAGTGGTGAGCGGACACAGCTCAGTTTCCAGGTTCTGAAATCTACAAGTACGGCGCTACTCCATAGCATATCTGTCCACGGCGCTTTATTATTTTAGTTACAACCTCCTCCCCCACACAAGTCCCCTCAGTCTGGGTAGGTAGGGGAGTGAGCTCGGCCCATGGGTAGCGTACAAACCTGTTTTTGCAAAGAAAAGCTCTATATTATTAGCCTTTGTTAAGATGCAATATATCTGATATATCAGATGTATAATAAGTAGTGTATTATACTTAGGTTGCACTTGTTATCGCCTACATGGAGGGAAGGCATGGTGGGTACAGGGATGACACCGTGTACATTCAAATATGTAGAAACTCGCGCTGAGTACCTCACTAAATAGCTCTCTTAATAGCCACTATGCCACAGACAGACAGACCATGCCACAGATTCTCAGTGCCACAGCACTGTCGCGACGCAGTTTACAGAGTCACTGTAGGACTTGAAACCGAAGCCACTTCCAGATCGAGGTGTTTGGACACATGGCGGTCAGGATAGAGGTAGTGCCATGCGATCGTCAGGTGTATAAATGGTCTTATCCCACCCATCTGGAGGCGAGGCGATAACCCTGATCAGATGGCACGCGAAGACGCCTGACACTTATCTAAACGCACGGAGCTCGCTGGCAGCGCCGGCTAGGAGGACATGGGCCTCGGAGTCTGACCTTCTTGGCCTTTGGCTTAGGGTAAGCTGGTCAAGCTTGGAAGTTAGCCTGGGAGAGTTTATAAGTCGGACCGCTCTCGACTCGACTCGACTTTATCTAGTCAAGATGCAGAGCCAGAACCACCCCAGATGTGAGA
This sequence comes from Panulirus ornatus, assembly GCF_036320965.1. Taxonomy (NCBI): domain Eukaryota; kingdom Metazoa; phylum Arthropoda; class Malacostraca; order Decapoda; family Palinuridae; genus Panulirus; species Panulirus ornatus. Next base: position 57,644,243 of record NC_092224.1, on the reverse strand, counting down.
GCAGGACTCCGTACAAGGACGATTCAGTCCCTTGTATAAAAGAAGCAACTGGTGAGAAGAAAAGAAATTTCGACATCTAAGCAGGGCTCCCAGTTAGAGGCAGACGTAGTTATTCCCGTACTGTGGGGTTTCCAAGATCGAGTGGATGGAGGAGAGCTGTCTTAGTGGATTAAACCAGGGCGTATGAAGCAATTTCTGAAACCACGGGAAGGTCTGTGGAGCCTGGTTGTGATAGGGGGCTGTGGTTTCGGTACATTACAAAGGATAGCCAGAAAATGGGTGTAAGCGTATGCGGCCTTTCATCGTCTGTTCCTGGTGCTTCCTTTCTGACGTGAGAAACTTCGAAAAAAATTATATATATATATATATATATTTGACATGTAAAGCGCATGACCTCATGAGGTGAGGGTCAGGCGGGAAGGTCGGGTAAGAAATACGATCACCAGAGACAGGGGTCGGGGTCATCAAGGTGTCTGATGACCAAGACGTGTGTGTCAGGTGACCACAGGTAAGGCAGGCTTGGGTCTTGACTTCCCTCACAAGCTTATACATGTCGACGATTCTTTAGATTATGAAAGGATCGAATTCGTACATGTCTAAAGTGATGTTGAGATTGAGATTGAAATCGTGTTTAATGATGTTAGATTCTGTGATGTTTCTTTCCATAACAAGATACAGTTTTCAGAGGGTTGTAGCCGTCAGTAGGGTGGCCAGAGTCTTGCATGTTCAAGAGTAGAGCGCTGGATTCTTGCCCAACATGAACACAGTACTGATGCTGCATTATTCTTAGGTTCTGTTCTGTTTTCCACACTGTCCTAGGGAAACTTTATTGCAGTCCTTGCATTGTATCTGATAACGTTTTTGATTGTTTTTATGATGCATTTTATTCATTCTTTCTTTTTCATTTTAGTCTTGTTCTTTATTGATATCTATCACCTTATTATTGTTATTATTATTAGAGTAATGACGGCGGGACGTGCAAATCTCATCAGGAACACGGTGTCCTTAGACAAGTGAAGTGTACTCAGCCTTTGCAATTACGAGCTGATAGATGTATTTAGTTGTGTTGTAGAAGTTACTCTAAGGATGTAAATATCAAGTATCAGAATTTAAATGAACATATGTCGATGTTGCACATCTGGAGCTGTGGAAACTGATTTTAATTGGTAATCATTGGCTCCAAAAGCGTCTAGGATCATCATACAGCCAAAGTGTTTGAACTTGTCTCCCACTACGAGTGTCGAGCGATGTATTATGTTTCGGAAGTGACGGGATACTGGTTTAAGCAGTAGAAAACCCTGGCATTGTTGTGGAAATCAACGACTCTCATTTAGGAAAGTGGAAAATACGAGAAAGGAAGTGTTCTGAGTGACATCTAGGTGTTTGGTGGCACTGAGAGGCTGTCCAAGAAGTCATTCCGCTCGTAGAAACTGTTGGTCGTAAACCCGACACTGATACCTTAATCAAGCAGTGTACGTGGCCAGAGACAACTGTTGTGAGCAACAAGTTGGCAGTCTTTACAACACCCTAAAGAACCACGGATTCGTACACCCACCTTGTGATTAACCACCCCGAGAAATTTTCTAATTTACATTAACTCCAATATCCACACGCAGAATAACGTGTGTCTGTGGAGGGACTTTAAGGAGTGAGTGAGGAGGAATGGCAATAAGTTCAACCACTTTTTCGTCAAACAGTTCTGCGAGGAGAGGCGTCCACACCAGTTCTTCCTCACTGCCTGCAGTCGGGAAAACTGGCTTGTGAGATTTGTGGATGACGAAGAGGAGGAGGAGGACATCAACGACCCCAGTTCTGAGTCTTCTGAGTTGAAGAGCGTTGTGACGTCATCGCCCACCGTTGAGAACCCAGCCCAGCCCTCCTCCCGCGTCGTACCCCCGCCGGAGGCGTGATCATGGCAAGGAAATTGCCCATCGCTGAACAACACTTCCACTGGACCTCTATCATCACCTCGTTAAGATCATCGTGTGTCAAGACATCATATAAAGCGCCTCTTCGCAAACGGAACTACCTTGGCCCACCAGTGATGCTACTACGTTTGTGAATCGGGAACCATTGCAACACAAACCTCGCCAGGTGGTAGAGTTTCCCGCAGTGTATCAAGACAGACTTCCCCAGAACTATTTTTAAAGGGGAAGTAAATGTTTATAGTTGTATTACTGGAGTGATAGTTTTCATACATGGTGTTTTGACAAGAAAATAGTGAAATTGGAGAAAAATGTAGCTTAGACATTGAAGCTTATTGATACAGTGGTTAAATTGATGAGAACTGCTATTGACGTTTGTGTAAATAAATTATACATTTCCTTTTTCCATAGCCAGAGGTTGAACCATTATGTGACATTCATTTTTTCATTCATTTCAAGCTAGAAGTTTCAGTTTTCTAAATTGTTTCTTACATTTTTCATATGTATATATATGTATGTGTGTGTGTGTGTGTGTGTGTGTGTGTATATGTGCGTATGTATGTGTATGTGTGTGTATGTGTATATGTATATATATATATGTATATTATCCCTGGGGATAGGGGTGAAAGAATACTTCCCACGTATTCCTCGCGTGTCTTAGAAAGCGACTAGAGGGGACGGGAGCGGGGGGCCAGAAATCCTCCCCTCCTTGTATTAACTTTCTAAAATGGGAAACAGAAGATGGAGCGATGTGGTATACCGGGGTTGACGTGCTGTCAGTGGATTGAATCAAGGCATGTGAAGCGTCTGGGGTAAACCATGGAAAGCTGTGTAGGTATGTATATTTGCGTGTGTGGACGTATGTATATACATGTGTATGGGGGGGGGCATTTCTTTCGTCTGTTTCCTTGCGCTACCTCGCAAACGCGGGAGACAGCGACAAAGTATAATAAAAAAATAAATATAAAATAATTATTGTTATTATTTTATTTATTATACTTTGTCGCTTTCTCCCGCGTCAGCGAGGTAGCGCAAGGAAACGGGAAAGAATGGCCCAACCCACCCACATACACGTGTATATACATACACGTCTACACACGCACATATACATACCTATACGTTTCAACGTATTCATATATATACATACACAGACATATACATATATACATATGCACATAATTCATACTTGCTGCCTTTATTCATTCCCGTCGCCACACCGCCACACATAAAATTACACCCCCCCCCCTCCCCGCATGCTCGCGAGGTAGCGCTAGGAAAAGACAACAAAGGCCACTTTCGTTTACACTCGGTCTCTAGCTGTCATGTATGATGCAACGAAACCACAGCTCACCTTCCACATCGAGGCCCCACAAAACTTTCCATGATTTACCCCAGACGCTTCACATGCCCTGGTTCAATCCAGTGACAGCACGTGGACCCTGGTATACCACATCGTTCCAATTCACTCTATTCCTTGCACACCTTTCAGGCCCCGATCGCTCAAAATCTTTTTCACTCCATTCTTCCACCTCCAATTGGGTCTCCCACTTCTCGATCCCTCCCCCTCTGACACGTATATTCTCTGTGTCAGTCTTTCCTCACTCATTCTCTCCATGTGACCAAACCATTTCCAAACACCCTCTTCTACTCTCTCATCCACACTCTTTTTATTAACACACATCTCTCTTACCCTTTCATTACTTACTCGATCAAACCACCTCGCATCATATATTGTCCTCAAACATCTCATTTCCAACACATCCACCCTCCTCCTCACAACCCCTATCTATAGCCCTCGCCTCGCAACCATATAACATTGTTGGAACCACTATTCCTTCAAACACCCATTTTTGCTTTCCGAGATAATGCTCTCGCCTTCCAGAACATTCGCCCTCTCCCCAACCCTTTGACTCACTTCCGCTTCCATGGTTCCATCCACTGCCAAATCCACTCCCAGACATCTAAAACACTTCACTTCCTCCAGTTTTTCTCCATTCAAACTTACCTCCCAACTGTACCTAATAGCCTTGCTCTTATTCACATTTACTCTCAGCTTTCTTCTTTCACACACTTTACCAAACTCAGTCACCAGCTTCTGCAGTTTCTCACCCGAATCAGCCACCAGCGCTGTATCATCAGCAAACAACAACTGACTCACTTCCCAAGCTCTCTCACCCACAACAGACTGCATGCTTGCCCCTCTCTCCAAAACTCTTGCATTCACCTCCCTAACAACCCCATCCATAAACAAATTAAAGAACCATGGAGACATCACGCACCCCTGCCGCAAACCGACATTCACTGAGAACCAATCACTTTCCTCTCTTCCTACTCGTACATATGCCTTACATCCTCGATAAAAAATTTTCACTGCTTCTAGCAACTTGCCTCCCTTCACCATATATTCTTAATACCTTCCACAGAGCATCTCTATCAAATCTACCAAGTGCCTTCTCCAGATCCATAAATGCTACATACGTATCCATTTGTTTTTCTAAGTATTTCTCACATGCATTCTTCAAAGCAAATACCTGATCCACACATCCTTTACCACTTCTGAAACCACACTGCTCTTCCCCAATCTGATGCTCTGTACATGCCTTCACCCTCTCAAGCAATACCCTCCCATATAATTTCCCAGGAATACTCAACAAACTTATACCTCTGTAATTTGAACACTCACCTTTATCCCCTTTGCCTTCGTACAGTGGCACTATTCAAGCATACCGCCAATCCTCAGGCACTTCACCACGAGCCATACATACATTGAATATCCTTACCAACCAGTCAACAACACACACACACACACACACACACACACAGATATATATATATATATATATATATATATATATATATATATATATATATATATATATATATATATATAGCTTGAGCCAGTTACTAGCTGGATGAACAGCTGGGTTAACTGTCGACGGACCGCCGCAACTATAAATCGAACGCATGTGCTCGACCCTGAGCGGCCCATGAATGTGTCACAGTGAGGAAGGCTAACCGCCACACCACGGAAGACCAATGGTCCTGGGTTAATAATAAATGCTTAAATATATACTATATGGATTATGCCCCCTTCTCTTCCAGCCTGTAATTCATACACGCCTTCACTGTTAACATGGGTTAATGGTAACTTAACGCTTAATTACCTACTGAAAGTGGCGTGCACGATTATCCTCGCTCCCTCTTACGCTAACTATCAAGAGAGGCGCTCAACACAGTGAGACACCTCTCTCTCTCTCTCTCTCTCTCTCTCTCTCTCTCTCTCTCTCTCTCTCTCTCTCTCTCTCTCTCTCTCTCTCTCTCTCTCTCTATTATTCGCCCTGGCGTCATTCGACCGACCAATTAGGAGTGAACTAGTGCACAACCTTCCCGCCACCGTCACCTCCTGCCGCCAGATATCCCTTTTCCCCTCGGCACTACTGTCGCATAGAACCCCGTCGAGATGGCACAGTCCCGCTATATGAAGATTCCGATCCCAGCTACTGTGAACATCATTGTCAATGAGACTGAATGTTGTTATGCTTTACCTTGTATGTGTGAATGTTAAGCTCCACCCTTGTGTGTGCGGATGTTAAGCTCCACCCTTGTATGTGTGGATGTTAAGCTCCACCCTTGTATGTGTGGATGTTAAGCTTAACCCTTGTATGTGTGGATGTTAAGCTCCACCCTTGTATGTGTGGATGTTAAGCTCCACCCTTGTATGTGTGGATGTTAAGCTTCCACCCTTGTGTGTGCTGGATGTTAAGCTTCCACCCTTGTATGTGTGGATGTTAAGCTCCACCCTTGTATGCGTGGATGTTAAGCTCCACCCTTGTATGTGTGAATGTTAAGCTCCACCCTTGTATGTGTGGATGTTAAGCTCCACCCTTGTGTGTGCGGATGTTAAGCTCCACCCTTGTATGCGTGGATGTTAAGCATCACCCTTGTATGTGTGAATGTTAAGCTTCACCCTTGTATGTGTGAATGTTAAGCTTCATCCTTGTATGTGTGAATGTTAAGCTTCATCCTTGTATGTGTGAATGTTAAGCTTCACCCTTGTATGCGTGGATGTTAAGCTTCATCCTTGTATGTGTGAATGTTAAGCTTCATCCTTGTATGTGTGAATGTTAAGCTTCATCCTTGTATGTGTGAATGTTAAGCTTCACCCTTGTATGCGTGGATGTTAAGCTTCACCCTTGAATGTGTGAATGTTAAGCCCACCTTTGTATGTGTGGATGATAAGCTCCACCCTTGTATGCGTGGATGTTAAGCTTCACCCTTGTATGTGTGAATGTTAAGCTCCACCCTTGTATGCGTGGATGTTAAGCTTCACCCTTGTATGTGTGAATGTTAAGCTTCACCCTTGTATGCGTGGATGTTAAGCTCCACCCTTGTATGTGTGAATGTTAAGCTCCACCCTTGTATGTGTGAATGTTAAGCTTCATCCTTGTATGTGTGAATGTTAAGCCCACCTTTGTATGTGTGGATGTTAAGCTCCACCCTTGTATGTGTGAATGTTAAGCTCCACCCTTGTATGCGTGGATGTTAAGCTTCATCCTTGTATGTGTGAATGTTAAGCTTCATCCTTGTATGTGTGAATGTTAAGCCCACCTTTGTATGTGTGGATGTTAAGCTTCACCCTTGTATGTGTGAATGTTAAGCTTCACCCTTGTATGTGTGGATGTTAACCTCCACCCTTGTATGTGTGGATGTTAAGCTTATTCCTTGTATGTGTGGATGTTAACCTCCACCCTTGTATGCGTGGATGTTAAGCTTCACCCATGTATGTTTGGATGTTAAGCTTCACCCTTGTATGTGTGGATGTTAACCTCCACCCTTGTATGCGTGGATGTTAAGCTCCACCCTTGTATGTGTGGATGTTAAGCTTATTCCTTGTATGTGTGGATGTTAAGCTCCACCCTTGTATGTGTGGATGTTAAGCTTCACCCTTGTATGTTTGGATGTTAAGCTTCACCCTTGTATGTGTGGATGTTAAGCTTCACCCTTGTATGTTTGGATGTTAAGCTTCACCCTTGTATGTGTGGATGTTAAGCTTCACCCTTGTATGCTTGGATGTTAAGCTTCACCCTTGTATGTGTGGATGTTAAGCCTCACCCTTGTATGTGTGGATGTTAAGCTTCACCCTTATATGTATGGATGTTAAGCTCCACCCTTGTATATGTGGATGTTAAGCTCCACCCTTGTATGTGTGGATGTTAAGCTCCACCCATGTATGTGTGGGTGTTAAGCTCCACCCTTGTATGTGTGGGTGTTAAGCTCCACCCTTGTATGTGTGGATGTTAAGCTTCACTTGCATGTGTGGATGTTAAGCTTCACCATTGTATGTGTGGTTGTTAAGCTTCACCCTTGTATGTGTGGATGTTAATCTCCACCCTTGTATGTGTGGATGTTAAGCTCCACCCTTGTATGTGTGGATGTTAAGCTCCACCCTTGTATGTGTGGATGTTAAACTTCACCATTGCATGTGTGGATGTAAGCTTCACCCTTGTATGTGTGGATGTAAGCTTTACCCTTGTATGTGTTGATGTTAAGATTTACCCTTGAATGTGTGGATGTTAAGCTTCACCCTTGTATGTGTGGATGTTAAGCTTCACCCTTGTATGTGTGGATGTTAAGCTTCACCCTTGTATGTGTGGATGTTAAGCTCCACCCTTGTATGTGTGGATGTTAAGCTCCACCCTTGTATGTGTGGATGTTAAGCTTCTTGTATGTGTGGATGTTAAGCTCCACCCTTGTATGTGTGGATGTTAAGCTTCGCCATTGTATGTGTGGATGTTAAGCTTCACCATTGTATGTGTGGATGTAAGCTTCACCCTTGTATGTGAGGATGTTAAGCTCCACCCTTGTATGTGTGGATGTTAAGCTTCACCCTTCTATGTGTGGATGTTAAGCTCCACCCTTGTATGTGTGGATGTTAAGCTCCACCCTTGTATGTGTCGATGTTAAGCTCCATCCTTGTATGTGTGGATGTAAAGCTTCACCCTTGTATGTGTGGATGTTAAGCTCCACCCTTGTATGTGTGGATGTTAAGCTTCACCCTTGTATGTGTGGATGTTAAGCTTCACCCTTGTATGTGTGTATGTTAAGCTTCACCCTTGTATGCGTGGATGTTAAGCGTCACCCTTGTATGTGTGGATGTTAAGCTTCACCCTTGTATGTGTGGATGTTAAGCTCCACCCTTGTATGTGTGGATGTTAAGCTCCATCCTTGTATGTGTGAATGTTAAGCTCCACCCTTTTATGTGTGGATGTTAAGCTTCACCCTTGTATGTGTGGATGTTAAGCTCCACCCTTGTATGTGTGGATGTTAAGCTTCACCCTTGTATGTGTGGATGTTAAGCTCCACCCTTGTATGTGTGGATGTTAAGCTTCGCCCTTGTATGTGTGGATGTTAAGCTCCACCCTTGTATGTGTTGATGTTAAGCTTCACCCTTGTATGTGTGGATGTTAAGCTTCACCCTTGTATGTGTGGATGTTAAGCTCTACCCTTGTATGTGTGGATGTTAAGCTCCACCCTTGTATGTGTGGATGTTAAGCTCCACCCTTGTATGTGTGAATGTTAAGCTTCTTGTATGTGTGGATGTTAAGCTCCACCCTTGTATGTGTGGATCTTAAGCTCCACCCTTGTATGTGTGGATGTTAAGCTTCACCCTTGTATGTGTGAATGTTAAGCTCCACCCTTGTATGTGTGGATGTTATGCTCCAATCTTGTTTGTGTGGATGTTAAGCTCCACCCTTGTTTGTGTGGATGTTAAGCTCCACCCTTGTATGTGTGGATGTTAAGCTCCAACCTTGTATGTGTGGATGTTAAGCTCCACCCTTGTATGTGTGAATGTTAAGCTCCACCCTTGTTTGTGTGGATGTTAAGCTCCACCCTTGTATGTGTGAATGTTAAGCTCCACCCTTGTTTGTGTGGATGTTAAGCTCCACCCTTGTATGTGTGGATGTTAAGCTCCACCCTTGTATGTGTGGATGTTAAGCTCCACCCTTGTATTTGTGGTTAAGCTTCACCCATGTATGTGTGAATGTTAAGCTCCACCCTTGTTTGTGTGAATGTTAAGCTCCACCCTTGTTTGTGTGAATGTTAAGCTCCACCCTTGTTTGTGTGAATGTTAAGCTCCACCCTTGTATGTGTGAATGTTAAGCTCCACCCTTGTTTGTGTGAATGTTAAGCTCCACCCTTGTTTGTGTGAATGTTAAGCTCCACCCTTGTTTGTGTGAATGTTAAGGTCCACCCTTGTTTGTGTGGAGGGTCAGTTTAACACCCAATCTTCTGGCTTCCTGTTTATTGCGGAATGGATTTTTGGTCAGCGGTCTTTAATATGATGATAATGATAATGATATTAATGATAATTATAATAAAATTATTATAATATCTTTATTATCATTATTATTATCATTATTTATTATCATTATTGTTATTATTATTATTATTATTTATTATTATTATTATTATTATTATTATTATTATTATTATTATTATTATTATTATCATTATTGTATTATTATTCACTCAGAAGCTCTAACTCTCACTCATGCACTTACTCTCTCACCCACTCTCACATACTGGTCATAGTCTCACTGGCAATCATATAGACAGTGTCACACACACACACACACACAAGCACACACACACACACACACACACACACACACACACACACACACACACACACACACACACACACACACACATTCACTACAGACACACACACACACACACACACACACACACACACACACACACACACACACACACACTACAGACACACACACACACACACACACACACACACACACACACACACACACACACACAAACAAACACACTTGCACATACTCATATAGTCATTCTCAGATACGCTGGCATAAATAGTAACACATTATACACATATCCACTGACTCATACTTACAACAATTCGCACATTCACACAGGCACGTTTACACACACACACACACACACACACACACACACACACACACACACACACACAGGCATTCTTGCATTCACTCATTCACTTAGTCACTCACACTGGCGCTCCTATATTCACTGCCTCACACACACACACACACACACACACACACACACGCACACACACACACACATACTCATACACCCACGCACATGTATGTGCATACATACATGGAAGTATAGGTTAAGAGACGGGGTAATACAAGTGTAAAACTCTCTCCCCGAACACACTAATGATAATCACACACACACACACACACACACTCAGTGGCGCATACACACAAACATGTCTACCCCTGCTCATATAAGACACAAACACACAGGCACACACAGTAGCAGACACAAATATTTATGTACATATGTGCATATTCACAAACGAACTCATTAATACGTATTTACATCCGTACTTACATCCATATATTTATATACGCACGCTCACACGCACACCCACGCCACACATACGCATGTCAGTCAGTTCGAAATCTTTGTTTTGGTTTTCCTCTTACGGAATGAAATAGAATTAAGCAACCTCAAATACACAGGTCAAAATTCGCCGGGTGCGTTGCTCAGGTCATTCATTGTGAGGCCAGCCAGTGTAAACATGCGCTACTATCTTGTTTGTCCGCTTTGGTTGTTGTCTAGTCTTGATGCCACCCCCAGTGTGCGTTAGGAACTGCCTTATGCTCTTACAGTTAAGCTGTAACATCATGAGTATAACCTACGTGTTAGTATTACAGAATTCATCTCGTTAAGCTAAAATCGATCAGACATCGCAGATAGACCACTTTTCCGCGACCTTCCGAGATCTCGGAGCAAGATGGGCATAAAGGATGTTCCAGTACTATGTTTTTAGCGTCCACGAAAATCGTGTTTTGAGGTTCCCTTGGCTTCTTATGACATTAATAGGTGTAAAATCAATAGTTTTTCATATAATGTGACAAATTTTTAATAACCAAACAGAAACGTTCGTGAAAAAAATTAAAACACTTCAATGTTTACGTCCTGTGGGATGTCTTTTCAAACACTGAGGCGAGCATCGTGTGATGTCGCGCCAGGCCGATACAATAGTCGTGCAGTGAACATGGGCGAGTGAGGGTGTGAGTGGATTAGTCCAAACTAAATTTTATGGATTTTACCATGACTCTCCGTGGATCCTTAAGTGTGTTATTAGTATGTGTCGTGTTAGTAAGCTGCGATGTGGATGACGATGAGAAAGGTGAGTTTGTGTGCTGTTATAGGGAGGTAAGAAGGGATTCTCTCGGTGGACTGTCAGTCTTGCCTGAAGCCACTGTTTTTGTGTAGGGTAGACTTAAGCCATGTCAAGCCTAGGACCTCTTCACCTGAGCTCATCTGGTAGTTAAAGGTCCATCCTCCGTGGCAACGTTCAGATGATGTTTCGTGAGTACTAGGTGACCTTGTGATTTGCTTTGCGTCTGAAAAATCAATATAGTGTGTGTGAGGTTGCGGAGGCGGTCACTTACGGGCTCTGTCATTCCCGATGTAAACAGTCGGCATTTTTTTTTTTTAGGGGGGGGGGGGCACAGGAGGAGGGGATAGGCATACACTCATAGTTTAGTTCAAGCCCTGTCCTCTCCACAACTGACAGCAAATCCCTCTGTGAAATATTCAAGAAGCGACATTTTACTCTTGTCTTCACATGTCTTGTGTTGGGGCAGATATAGGTGTGTAATATAATTGTCTTCTGTTCCTGTTTCAGTAGGTTTTGCTCTGCAGTTTGCAAAGGCTATTGCCTTTTAGGTCAATGTGGATAGAGGCATAACTGTTACCAAGGTACTTGCAAATGTGGTATCACGGTGTTTGATAGTTGCTACGGTTTGCTTTATGAAGGAGTCATTGATCGCTTCTTATGGGCTTAGTGGCATCGAACACCTGTGTTCATGTTGTGAGATTCTTTAGCCTTGTTTTCCGGGATGGACTTTTACGCTCATGGGTTTCCCCGTGTCGTATCTTCACCATTGCCATACAATTAAGATGATTCTCAATACAGTATTGTGTGTTTATCCGAACTTATTTCTTGACAGCGAAATGTGAGCTTCAATTTAGACCATAACACACAATACTGGCGTTAGCAAGAGTGCTAATCTAATGCTTTAAATCAGATTATTGAGAAAGATAAACCTCCAGAATTGCAAATGATTAAGCAAGTACCGTACACTTCCAGATTTTTACGTGGACATAATTTGCATAATGTACGACTTCTGGACTGGACTTGAGGTTAGCATCTTTCCCAAAGTGTGAGTATCAACAAGAATGTTAGTTTTTTCTCCGTAAAAGTAAGATTTTCATTCTGATATTATGATAGCTACGTTCAACATAGAATGACTTAACCATCACTTAACCATAGTTATCTGTAATGGAAAGGAGAGAAGTTGGGAAGGAACCTCAGAAAAGACCATATGATTGATGGGAAATATAGGTTATAAGTTGCAAGTTGTAAAGTCACTATGGGAACAGCAAGTATTTATTGCGTTATTATTGTTACCAAGTTGAAATGGTTTAACGTCCTACGTAGCACGTCATTCTAAAACATCATAGGGTGATGTCGCTGAGACATACAGTAAGACACTGAAATGGAGTGCCACCCAAACCCAGTGTTGTCGTTCTGTCAAGTCCACTTCTGTGTCCAAATCTATGGAAGCAGTGTGGTTACGCAGTACACTCCTGCGAACCGCACAGGCTCTGCTCTCAGTACCGATTCGGTCTCCAGTTTACTTTCCCATTGAGATATGTTGTGTATAACAGGTTTGAGCAACGGTTACCTTTGTTTATGATCATAAACAAAAAAATGCTGGTTCTCTGTTAACGACGGCAGACAATAAAAGTCTGATCGAAGATTGCGTGATGAAGCGAGGCTTTTGTGGGAGTTTACAAGGGTTGACTTCTAAAGTTGCCCTGAACATTCATCTTGACACAGTAAAGCAAGAATGCAGCACGGAAATAGGTCTCTCGGATCCTGTCCAGTTTCTTCCCTCGTGTCCCCGGTGGTGGCAACACTGCCCCGGCTCCTGCCTACTAGTGGCAGCATCTCCCTCACTCACCACCTGCTCCCTCCCCCCGGTGGGTAAATTACTCCAGATACCATGTGCTTCCTTTCCCTGCCGGAACAGCACCAAATATACCACCCAGCTCTTAAATTTGTGAGTACGTTGCTCCCACATCCCACCCAGTTCCTCCCAAGTCATCGCCCTGTCTTCTTATATAGCAATTTTGTGTGGTGTGTTTTTATCACTCCAAACTCCACTTATTCTTTCCCTTATACTATCTCGCTTATAATCTTGGTTAGCGTATGGCTTCAGGGTGTTTGTCTTCACCACGGCCTAACAATTGGTTGTTTGTCTCTAATTCAAAAAAAGGAATAGTTTGGTTGTAAACATGTATTGGGAAAGTTTAGTTGAGTGAAGTGCATGTTTTCAATATGTTTGCTCGTTTTATACGTTTTTTTGTGTCCGTGCTTTTTTTCATGTTCATTGGGATGCTTTTATTCCCCTTGTTGTCCGTACGTGTGTGTGTGTGTGTGTGTGTGTGTGTGTGTGTTTACCGTTAATCCGTTTCGGGTAGAATGAAATTATTGATCTGTATCGTTCAGTTCCGTTGCTCGTAAAATAATGATCATAGTCAGGGAGCGGTAAACTAGTTACTGTTGATGAAACTGTAAGCAAAGGGCGTAGTTAATCGGTTGAATGAAGACTGAATATTAAATCCGGATGCCCCATATTAGTGTATTTATAATATTATGATCCTTTTTTTTTTTTCCTCTTTTGGGAATGTATTTATTCAGTGGCGTTTCATTCATTTTAAAAAGGAAAATAATCATGATTGTACCTGAATTCAACCAAAAGAAGAAGTTAGAGTATGTTGTTGTGGTTGGAACAAGTATGAACTACGAACCATCACAGGCGGGCCGATAAACCACTGAGGCTTCGAAGTAGGTGTTTGTGTCAGCCGTGTGTGCATCTGCAAGGTAGCTTATCCTTCGTATTCATCATGTTCATTTTCTACGTTCTTCCTTACGTATTAAGAGAATGAGCGACTGTATTTCTATACTACCGGTAGCCCTTACCTGATTCCTACAAACGCCTTATGTAAGAACTGTACCCACAGATGAATAGCGCGTGTTAGATGTATAGAAATCATTGTAGGCCCCCCTTTTAATGTTGTTCATCCTAATGCTGAGGAAAGATAGGCTTGTCCATCGACGCGTGTGTCATGATCAATGGAAGTATTATAGAGTCACGAAACTGGTGATGATAGCGCGATACATCAAAGTATTTATGTGGAAAAGTGGCAAGTTGTCACGAGGCGGTGGTCGTTATCAATTATATTTCTTTGAATTATCGTTTATTTCGCAGTAATGCCACAGGAGGCGGATTATTATTATTATTATGATTATTATTTATTATTGTCTCGGAAAGCAAAAATGGGTATGTTTTGAAGGAATAGTGGTTCCAACAATGCTATATGGTTGCGAGGCGTGGGCAATAGATAGAGTTGTGCGGAGGAGGGTGGATGTGTTGGAAATGAGATGTTTGAGGACAATATGTGGTGTGAGGTGGTTTGATCGAGTAGGTGATGAAAGGGTAAATGGGATGTGTGGTAATAAAAAGAGTGTGGTTGAGAGAGCAGAAGAAGGTGTTTTGAAATGGTTTGATCACATGGAGAGAATGAGTGAGGAAAGATTGACAAGGAGGATAAATGAGTGAGGAAAGATTGACCAAGAGGATATATGTGTCAGAAGTGGAGGGAACGAGGAGAAGTGGGAGACCAAATTGGAGGTGGAAAGATGGAGTGAAAAAGATTTTGAGCGATCGGGGCCTGAACATACAGGAGGGTGAAAGGCGTGCAAGGAATAGAGTGAATTGGAACGATGTGGTATACCGGGGTCGAAGTGCTGTAAATGGATTGAACCAGGGCATGTGAAGCGTCTGGGGTAAACAAACCATGGAAAGTTTTGTGGGGCCTGGATGTGGAAAGGGAGATGTGGTTTCTGTGCATTATACATGACAGCTAGAGACTGAGTGTGAACGAATGTGGCCTTTGTTGTCTTTTCCTAGCGCTACCTCGCGCGCGTGTGGGGATAGGGAGTTGTCATTTCATGTGTGGAGGGGTGGCGACGAGAATGAATAAAGGCAGCAAGTATGAATTAAGTACATGTATATGTATATGTCTGTGTGTGTATATATATATATATATATATATATATATATATATATATATATATATATGTATATATGTTGAGATGTATAGGTATGTATATGTGCGTGTGTGGACGTGTATGTATATGCATGTGTATGTGGGTGGGTTGGGCCATTCTTTCGTCTTTTATTTCGTGTTTCATTTTCCCCGTGGACTCATAGGAATATATATATATATATATATATATATATATATATATATATATATATATATATATATATATATATATATTATTATTATATTATTATTTGCAGAAATACGAAAACATACCTCGTTTTCCTAAGAACCTCATTCATAACCTAAAATTTGAACGATTGTATATGAGAAGAATCACTTAGACTATTGCCATTGGGCGCAGACAGTACATATATAATTTACACATGGAAATTGCCAAAGATTTGGTTTCCAGTGAGTGTACTGTTTTGTACACCACCAAAATTTTGTCATGACTACAGCTAACCATGTACTTGTATTAGATATATCAAGGACCGCCTAGGTGTGAAATTCGAGAACTGGAGAATTATTTCCACGATGTTACCTGAACTGCCAGGCTGTATGAGTCGCGGCCACAAACAGCCTGACAGATCAGAGGAGGAACAATGCTCTTCAGTCACCAAACAGCTCTGGAAGTAGGAGTGAATTTTGATGTGTGTGTGTGTGTGTGTGTGTGTGTATGTGTGTTTGTGTGTGTGTGTGTGTAGGTGTGTGTGTGTACATTAGGTAAATCAAGTTGACTTGTTTGTACCGTGATAATGAATGAATTATTAATAGAATGGCTATTCAGTAACGCACAGTGATATCCAGCAGAATTCTAGTCGTGGTTTATGATTCGGAGATTTTGAATGAGACTTGAGCCCATGTTAGAGTGAGGGAATAGATCGTCGCAGGTCAAAGGTCACGGCATCATACGCAAGGGTCGTTCAGCGAGGTCTTGCTGTAAGTCTCTTACCGTCGTGCTCAAGTGTTTCTGTCGTCACGTTCACTTCGTACGTTCGTGGTCATGTGTTCGTATAGTCACGTTCAGCTGTTACCGTCGTGCTCAGGTGTTCGTGCTCTCACGTTCGAGGGTTCGTGCCCTCACGTTCAAGGGTTCGTAGCGTTGCGCTCAATTGTTCGTGCTTTCATGTCCAAGGGTTCGTTATGTCGTGCTCAGGTGTTCGTAGACACGTTCAAGGGTTCGTACCGCCGTGCTCAAGGGTCACACCTTCGTTCTTTTCTGAAAGATCGTTCCGTCGTACCCAAGAATTGGACCTTCGTGCTTCAAGAATTGTACTTCATTGCTCTAGGGTTCATCCCTTCGTGCTCATCGGGCCTTACCTTCGTGCTTAAGGGCCTTGCCATTGTGCTCAAGGACCTCACCATCTTGCTAAAGGGTTCATACCGTTATGCTCAAGAATCGCGCCGTCTTCCTCAAAATGATTCGTCTCGTCGTGCTTTAGACGGTTCGTACCCTCATGTTTGACGGTACGAACCGTCGTGCTCAAGGGTCGAACAGACGTGCGGAGTGAGGAGGTAAAAGGTGAAATTTACCTGAATGTAAGAGTGTTGTAGCTACTTTGTATCACTAGGTTCTCGCCCACAGGGGAAGGGGGAGCTACACGGCACAGGGCCTTCGTCGCCAGGAGCCGTTACCTCCCACCATCATCCCAACGATCGTGTCGTCATGTCCGGCCGCTCGTTACCTCCTCGCACCTCTAGGTCGGTAACTAGGTAGACGTGTCGTGATGAAATGCGCCTTGTGAACCCCTGGGGGACGCGGTGGACGTGTGTCCGTTGTGGGCCTGTTATCAAGTTCTTTAATACTTATATATATATATATATATATATATATATATATATATATATATATATATATATATATATATATATATATATATATATATATTCCTATAATGTAATTTGTGTGTGTCGGGACCTGAAGTAACTGAGCACTTCATCGAATTTTATAGTGATCATTTTTGATGCATTATTGTTATGTCTCTGAAAAGCGTGCACACACACACACACACACACACACACACACGCACTAGCCTCCATGGTGTAGTGGTTAGCGTTTCAGACCATGAGTCAGCAAGAGCTAGCCCGGGGTCAGACCCGCATGGGTTCGAGTCCTTGGCGTGTTAGTCGGCCCTCACCCAAACCAGGTGTTCATCTTCCCCCTCGGAGCTGGTCGGTAAATGGGTACCAGGCCCAGACTGGGGGCGTGTAATTACCAATTAGCACCGTACGTGGAGGGACTTTCACACTCTTGGGGCCCCCATTTTTTTGTGGGGGCCCCATCTCTAACACGTGTGTGTGTGTGTGTGTGTGTGTGTGTGTGTGTGTGTGTGTGTGTGTGTTTTAAAAACATAGGAGCAAAGACGGTAAAGACATAGTACATACATGTAAGACATCTCCCTGGGGATAGGGGAGAATGGATACTTCCCACGTTTTCCCTGCGTGTCGTAGAAGGCGACTAAAAGGGAAGGGAGCTGGGGGCTGGGAATCCTCCCCTTCCATTTTTAGTTTTCCAAAAGAAGGAACAGAGAAGGGAGCCAAGTGAGGATATTCCCTCTTAGGTTCAGTCCTCTGTTTTAAACGCTACCTCGCTTACGTAGGAAATGGCGAATATGTATGAAAAAAAATGAAACTGGGCAACACGAGTGTAAAACTCTAACCCCATAACACAAATAGTGATTACACACACACACACACACACACACACACACACACACACACACACACACACACACACACACACACACACTGGAATTTGTGTGTAAAGAGGGACTTGGAAGTTAACGTAGTACCTAAAGTGTTGCCAGACTACCACATTAGGAGAACAGTATAGGAGACGAGTTGACTTTTGTCAAAAATTAAAACAATTCAAGAAATATTCGGGAAGAGCTGATATTCGGGATGCTGTTCAAATCATCCACTAGGCTGAAACAAAAACACTCCTTTCAGGTCTGGACGCCACGCTTTCAGAAGCGTAAAGAGCAGATATAGAAAGTCCAGAGACGGTACGGGAATTAAGAGGAGCTGAATTACAGGGAAAGGCTAAAAGCCTTCAGTTTTCTCACCATGTAGGAGAGAAGAGTGAGGGTTGACATCATCTTGGCCTATTAAGTTAGGAGACGAGCTTGATGACGTAGATGGTGAACGAATCGTAATAGGATGAAGCGTTAGAAAAAAAATGAAAATTTCCATGGCTGGCTACACTCCTGACTTTAAGGTGGCGTTGCAGACTGAGCGTAAGGGTGGTTGCTGCAGGGGAACGAGACGTTTACACTCCTTTTTCACTTGTAGTCACGCTGTAAACGTGGCTGTGGTCGTGTAGAATTGCACTAAAGAAAAACAGTGAGTTGTCACTTTTTTTTTTTTTTTGTGTGTGTGTGTGTGTGTGTGTGTATGTGTGGTTTAAGGTCGGAGAAGGATCTGAAATTCATAGATTATCTGTATAGTATCATGCTATGCCACAGGGAAGCGTGTACTTACAGTTCGAAATGTCTGAAGATGGCTGTACAAATGCCTTCCTACACAGAATATTCATGGCATCCTTTCATACCAGCCGTTTCTGAAGAGTTCGAATCACTGTGAACATTTCGATCTTTTCATCTACGCTCCGCTTTGGCTATACATGTACAGAAAATCCTCGGTGAATATCACTTCCCTTCTCGCCTGCAGCAGACCTGAAGTCGTAATGACAGGGCGCTGCTCTCTGATGCAAGGATGCGGTCTTGTTTACAACGTGACTATAACCGATTGGAAAGGACTCCCTCCCATGTAGCAGCGACCGCTGCGCTTAGTGCATCCAGCGCCACCAACGTCAGCAGCGACCGCTGCGCTTAGTGCTTGCAGCGCCACCAACGTCAGCAGCGTAGTTACGCTTAGTGCTTGCAGCGCCACCAACGTCAGCAGCGTAGTTATGCTTAGTGCTTGCAGCGCCACCAACGTCAGCAGCGTAGTTATGCTTAGTGCTTGCAGCGCCACCAACGTCAGCAGCGTAGTTATGCTTAGTGCTTGCAGCGCCACCAACGTCAGCACCTTAGCTAATTCTGGGAACGAATGAGAGCGCTGTACAGATACTATTAGGACTTACCCTCGTACATATATTCGCATAAACAATGTGATTGCAGGGGTAGTGCAGACACAGGCTCTAACATGAAACTATGCAAGGAGATCGTAAGAAAAGTTGTAAAGTGTTAATATGCGATAATTATTGGATGACCATAATAAGCTCTGTGGGAAATTATGAATGTGCTTGTAGCATACATGGGTTCCAAATGTTTTATGATATTAAAAAGTTCAAGAGTTTGGGTCCCACGACTGTTTGAACTCCCACCTCGTATGATAGAAGTAGGTCAGTCACACACACACACACACACACACACACACACACACACACACACACACACATTAATTTTGAAATAGAGTTCACTCGCTAGGTAAATGTGATAAATGGTTCAGTGATATTTACAGTGAATGAGTAGGAAGATGGATACTCCTAGCCTCAATTATGGAGTGAGGATTTAGAGAGGGGAGAATGGGTCAACAAAATATAGAGCATGGAAGCTTCGAGATGTACAGTGACTTAAGATGTAGGTGGAACTCCATTCAGCCAGCTTTTGAAAGGTATATGAGAGGAAAGAGCGAATTAGCAGGGTGAGCAAGGAAGAAGAAAGAATCTTTGAAAAGATTATTCTGGAGAAGTCAGGGGAAAATTCCAGAAGTTTTCCATTAGATTCATCATGAGTAAATTGGCAGTTGAAGGACGACTTATCAGCGTAAGTAGTTCAGATGGAAGAGTTGTAAAGGATGAGTTAAAGATTCGTAAAGAACCTGAATGCAAAGTTCAAAAGTGTTGCTTGCACAGTGGAAGACATTATAGTCCCATCACCAATGACATGGAATGGAGGGGAAGGACATCATAGTCCCATCACCAATGACGTGGAATGGGGTTAGAGATCTTGGAAACCGTTGATGTATCCAGAAAAGACATAAAGCAGAATTGCAAAGATTCCTGAACCCATATGAGGCTTCTGGTCCGGATGAAAAGTTCACATGTGCTGAGGATAATATGCAGGTAACATGACAGACCAGTTGAAATGCTGTTCATGATGTCACTGGAGAATTACAGAGTGCCAAGGGAGTGGAAAAGGGCAAGCGTCGAACCTCTAAATATGAAAGGAGACCAGGAAGAGGCGTTGAACGACACCACCCACCTGAGTGACGAGCGTGGTCTGGAAGGTTCTGGGAAAGATATCGTAAAGCAAACAGAACACGTCCTGCATAGGAGGAATTACTTGAGTGAGAAACGACGTGGTTTTAGGAAACGAACCTCGCTGATTTCTGTAAGAGAGGAAGCTCACTAACTTACAAAAGAGAAGATGGATTGCCAGAAAGCATTCGACTCTGCATGGAAGGCTGATTAAGAAGCTGGATCACTTCGCAGTAATAAGGTGTAGACTCCTTCGATGTATAGATGATATTGGTGGAAGGGAACACATGATGTATGTCAGAGATGCCATTTCAAAATGTTGTTGAGGTCAGCAGAGGGGTGTCGCAGGGTTCTTTTCTGGGACACTTATGCTTTTTATGTGAATGACTTGCCTGCAGGTATGGAATTCCATGTGAAGATGTTTGCAGATGATGCGGAGGTCATGAGGTGGGAAGTGAAAATATTGGAGGATGACATGAAGTTACAAGGGGACTTTGACAAAGTCCAGAGTTGGTCTGATACTTGGCTGATGAAGCTGGACTAGGGTAGATACACAGTAACGGGAATGGGTCACGAAGAAGGAAGGTCTCGATATGAATATCATCAAGCAGGAAATTGAACTGCAGAAATGTGTGTCTGGGTCTGAGAGACTTGGGAACTGATATAGTCCGTTACCTGTTGCTTGTCCCACCATAGAAACATGGAGACGAACTTCTTGCAAATATCGGAATCGGATGCAAGTCCCTGGCTAAGGAGTTATCCAGCAAGCTGTTCACACCATTCGTGAGGCCAGTGCTAGAATATGCGTCTTACGGAGGGTCACCTTACTAAAGAGAATGTGTTGAATAATCTTGAGTCCTGGTTATTCCAGGTGTTGTCCGGTCCTGTTTGTTCGAGTGAGTCGCTTGTGCTTTCCTCAGTGTAGAGTGATGCACCTCTCCTGTTTGTGCTCCTGAGTGCAGCAGCATCAGTGATTACGTTGTTCCCAGGATTTTAGATTTTTACCGCGTCAGTACAGGCCGTGAACGATCTGCGCCTACTTTCTAACACTACAATTTCGCCCGGTCTAATACTACGATTCCGCCCGGTCTAACACTACAGTTTCGCAAGGCGTGAAAGGTGGCGGTGTTACATAGCAGTAGTCTGTTTGAGAGAGAGGACTAATGCCTTGAAGTACGTCATCATACTCTCTCTCTCTCTCTCTCTCTCTCTCTCTCTCTCTCTCTCTCTCTCTCTCTCTCTCTCTCTCTCTCTCTCTCTCAGGTTTTCTGTTGTGTTCGCAGAAGGTAAGGTCGCCAGACGTTATCATTATTATTACTATGAGGTCTTGCACAGTGTTCAGTCGTGATAATGAGATGATAGTGTCTTTTATTTCAGTATTGTACCAGAGTTGCTCCCAAGTGTCGTGGATCAGAAAAAGTTATATACATAGTATTTAGAGCATGTACTTAGCCGAAACCAGAGTGCGTTTCTGGAGTTATTTCACCGAATGCAGAGGAGGATAAAGAAATGATATGGCTCTAGATAAAGGCAACAGAGATGATGCCTCGCTACCAAAATGAAGACAGATGGGTTACAGTGAGACTTTAGAGAGGCCATCAACTCGCCCATACCCCACGCCAACATGAAAATTTCTTAACATGAAATTTCTTAACCAGTTTTATGATGTCGGCAGTGAGCGGTCCTTCGAAAGATGCCGAGCTGAATCGAGCAGCGGACCAAAGAAGAAATCAAGCGAGAAACGAGTTGAGAAATATGTGGTGACGTGCTTCGTTCGTAGCAACCAGAGTAGTGGGTCAATGGGGCAGTGTGTGTGGTGATATTGTAAATACCTACAGTAAACAAATGTTGGAAAAGTTTATTGATGAAAAAAAGTACTAGAGATGGATCCGTACGAATGCAGAATTCCCTCCCTGCCTGATATCGGTGTTCATAATTCTTGGTTTGATTCAGTTTATCCATTATTATTATTATTATTATTATTATTATTATTATGGTGTGAAAAGAAGTATTTTTCAGCAGTTTTTTTTAAAAAAAAATCTTTTCTGCTTGATGTCATGTGATGATCGCTTGTTACTGTTTTTTTTTTTTTCCATTTTTTCGAAGAATTCGTTCACTATGTCAGCAAACGGTTTAAAGACTTGAAACTTGTGATCAGGTCACACGGTTGATGTGATCAGGAACTACATAGTGCGTGACGATGGCTTCCCTCCGTCGTTGAACTGCACCAGGACCTGCTGGTCCGATCACACATCCTTACCAGCCAGTGTTACTGTCCATATCTATCGCCAGCCAGTGTTAGTGTCCGTTTCTTTCCCCAGCCATTGTTAGTGTCCTTATCTATCGCTAGTCATTATTAATGTTCTTATCTATCGCTGAGCAGTGCTAGTGTCCTTACATATCGCTGGGCAGTAAGTGTCCTTATCTATCGCCAGCCATTATTGATGTTCTTGCCTATCGCTGGGCAGTGCTAGTGTCCTTACATATCGCTGGGCAGTGTTAGTGTCCTTGTATACATCCGGACAGTATTATTGTTCTTATCTATCGTCAGATAGTATTAGTGACCTTATGTATCGCCAGCCAGTGATAATGTCCTTATCAGTCTGCAACTGGTGGTGTTAATCTCCTTGTAGTAGGTGTCCTTCCGACCCCCGTCGGCAGCCTGGGACAGTTTCTTTACCGTGAATTCCATTCCTCCGCTCGTCCCTCCCTCCCGCCTTCCCTACCTCCCTCCCACCCATTCCTGTGAGGGAGGCATTAGTGTCGCGAGGCAGGGCCCTCCCAACCACTAAAGTTGCCATCCTCAGGCATCCCCACCCAGGCTGTACCGTACGGTGGGTGGGTGGGTTGTATGTGAGGGCTCCCTTTGTGAGTCCCTGCCCCCACGAGTCCTGAGGGTTGGGTCTTGTGGCGTTTTAATGAGTGTGAGGCATAATGTGGCATTGCTCGGGGAAGATCCCCCCGACGCCTGCTGCCGCTCCCTGGCCAGCACACGCGACCACCATCCCCGCTGGAAGCAGTCCAAAATGCATAATGAATGGCTCACTTTTTCTCTTTTTTCCCCCCCTCTCTCTTCCTCCACTGGTGCAGTGAGTAATTCCTCGCTAGTCCACTTGTGACGTAATGAAGTGTCTCTTTAACAAATAGACGGTATTTACTCGTACCTTATTTTCCTCGTGGTTTGCATTTAAGTGCCTCTTGATTACAAGCGGTATCTTTTGCATTCGTCAAGCGGGCCGTAACTTTGTAAGGATAAAGATTTAAGATGTAAAGTGATCCCCCAGTGTACTTTAAGCGTTTTAAGGGGTCGTATTACTTTGTAAATGATAAATATATATCTATGCTTGTAAATGGGAATGGCTTGTTTTAACTAGTTAATGCATGTCATAAATTGTGCATGTTTATGTTCAGTAGGAGAAAAAATTTAGATGAGTTAGAGGTGTATGGTAGATGAATTAGGGGTATATAATATAGATGGGTTTGTGAGAGGTGTATGATAGATGAATTAGGGGTATATGATTGATGGGTTTATGAGAGGTGTATGATAGATGAATTGGGGTTATATGATAGATGGATTTGGGAGAGGTGTATGATAGATGTATTTGAGAAGTGTATGATAATTGGGTTAGTGAGAGGTGGATAATAGATGGGTTTGAGAGTTGTATGGTAGATTGGTTAATGAGAAGTGTATAATAGATAGGTTGGTGAGAGTGCATGATAGATGGGTTAGTGAGAGGTGTTTAGTAGATAGAGTAGGGAGAGGTTGATAATGATAGATGGGTTATTGAGAACTGTTTTAGAGATGTGTTGGTGAGAGGTATATGATAGATAGGTTAAGTGCATAAGAGAAGTGTTGGTGAGAGGTGTGTAATAGATAGAGGTGTTGATGAGAGGTGTATGATAGAAGTGTGGATGAGAGGTGTATGATAGAAGTGTTGATGAGAGGTGTATGATAGAAGTGTTGATGAGAGGTGTATGATAGAAGTGTGGATGAGAGGTGTATGATAGAAGTGTTGATGAGAGGTGTATGATAGAAGTGTTGATGAGAGGTGTATGATAGAAGTGTGGATGAGAGGTGTATGATAGAAGTGTTGATGAGAGGTGTATGATAGAAGTGTTGATGAGAGGTGTATGATAGAAGTGTGGATGAGAGGTGTATGATAGAAGTGTTGATGAGAGGTGTATGATAGAAGTGTTGATGAGAGGTGTTTAATAGGATAGTGAGAGTTGTATATCCCTTTGCTGCTATTGCCTCTCTTGCGCTTGTCCTGGACGTGCCGCGTGAGGGCCATCGTTATTTCAACTGCCTCTCGTGGATTGTGATGGAGGAAGGAAACAATAGCCTCCATTTCTGTATTGGTTGAGCTGGCGCGCTCACTGTTGATTTCTCCAGCGATGTATTTAGGTCCCTGACAAGCAATATTTGGAAATGATCAGCGACGCGAGTGTGTGTGTGTGTGTGTGTGTGTTGGTTTCACAGCGACCTGCCATGATGGTGTCTGCGTTGCCATCTGCACAGTCATAGAGTTAGCGTTTCTTTTTTTTTCTTTCTTTTTTTTTGCGCTCGAAAGACGTATTGTGTATGTATGCTGCAGCCTGTTGATAAGGCGCTGTGAGAGGGGACGTATCGGGTTTCGTTATGACCGTACCTCCAGGAACGCACGCTCTCCCTATTGGTTGTTACGATTGCTCGCTGGTAGCTGACTGAAACGCAGTCTTCTCATTGGTTAAGGTTGTTCGCTGGTGGCTGACTGAGACGGTTACAGTCCCTATGTATACGTAGTCTTCTGTCGTTGGTAATGGACACTATGTTGCTGCTTATACCACCTGGTGTTGCTCACAGGCGCTTCAAGGTATGCTCCCCCTCTCTCTCTCACACACACACACACACACACACACACACACGAGCGCATGACTCCCTCCGCGTACCACAGAGAATAGCTGCTGATACATTCCATAGATAAAGAGACAAAGCCAAGAGCAGAGACAAAAAAGAGGAAGAAAGAAAGAAAAAAATAGACGGGCACGGAGAAAAACAGAACCAGGAAGACAGATACTGATAGCGAGACAGAGAGGTCATTATGTTGGTTCGTGTCTACCACCGCAGCTCGGGACTGGGACCATACTACACTGCTGGTCCTCTGAGCAAGCAGGCTGTCTGGGGCTGCAAACTGCAGGTTTACGTACCTTCTACAACATGGCTGGTCAGGCGTATTTAATTGATGCGTGTCGAGTGAGTGAGTGGATTTCTCTCTTGTTATTTGTTTCATTATGCTTTTATGTCGAGTTTTTAGCTCTGGGTATGTTAACATTTTACTGGTATTTTCATATCGGCACTTAGTGCTTACACTGGGTATTATGTTTGACACTTTTCGATTTCGGGAGTAATTGCATTTATGATACTATTTTAACGGTGACTGTATTTTTGGACGCTATTTTAGTGAGTTTTACTGTATTTGACTAACTATTGTAGACTGTGTTTATAACACCCTTAATTGTTTAATGGTTGTTGTATGAGACGATTGTAGGTTAGTGGTTATATTTTTAAGTGTTTTTACTTGTAGAATATACACGTCATATTGCAAGAAAGCGATTGTGATTAGATGGTTGATATTAGATGTGTTGCATTATCTTGACAGTAAAAGTGGCCTTAGCCTGCTGGTGGATGTTGACACAGTCATTGCATAGCTGTTTGGGTTAGCCATCGGCTGACTCCCTTTTGAGCTACGTACATAGGAATTCGACACAGCAGCAGACCATTGGGTATGTCCTTGGGAGGCTGCGTGTGGTAGTGGGAGAGGTGAGCAACATGGATGTTAGTGCGGGCGAGGATGGAAAAGGAGACATACTTAATAAAGTTACCGTGTAAGTAGAGTCACAAGTAGTCTTGTTTGCGGGTGTGAGGCTGCGTCAGTTGTCAAGTATGTTTTGAAACACGTGTGTGTGTTTATGGTGGTCTGTGGGTAAATCATCGCGTTTGTGTGTTAACAACTTGGTCGGGGAAACATTTCTTGCTGCCCTCCACGTAATTCCTTCGCTGACGAGGTTGTAGCCGTTACTTCCACGGAAGTCGGACAGACCTACCTGTAAACTGCTGCTTAGATCGAGCCTTTGATAGTCATCAATACCTGTATCATATCGTCTCTTAACTTCGATATGTTATGTAAGTTTGTTACCTGCCTGGCTCTCACGATTTGTTTGTTGGTATGTTTGTAGCTCGCTGGGAATGGATGAAGGCAGCAAGTTTGAATATGTACATGTATATGTGTATGTCTGTGTATGTATATGTATGTATACGTCGAAATGTATAGGTATGTAAATGTTCGTGTGTGGGCGTTTATGTATATAGATGTGTGTGTGGTTGGGTTGGGCCATTCTTTCGTCTGTTACTTTGCTACCTTGCAAATGCGGGAGAAGCAGCGATTGAGTATAATGAGTATATATATATATATATATATATATATATATATATATATATATATATATATATATATTATATAGTTGTGTATCGAGGCAAGAGATCTTTTTTCAAACACGTTTCATTGACTGTGACTTCTAATTCAGCATTTATCAATCTAATGTTCTCAGCTTGTCTAACGATTCTCTTACGCTGTTCAGGTAGATGACCAATGATCTGGCCAGTGTTCATAGCAGAGGTAGAGCCAGACTGTGGTAGAAACCAGTCGTGTCATTCTCCTTAGGGGTACAGTTGTGTTGTGTCGCTGTTTCTATGGCTTGGTTGGGCTTAAGGCCTGTCAACTGCCAGGGTCATTCTGCTTGAGTTTGGTTCTACCCCTGCTATGAACGTAGGCCAACTTATTGGTAATTTTTCTTAGCAGTACGTTGGACAAGTTGAAAACATCAGGAAGAAAATGATAAATGCTGAATTAGTAGTTATACGTGTGTGTGTGTGTGTGTGTGTGTGTGTGTGCCTTTTTTTTTGGTGACCAGAACTTTGCATAGCAGCTAACGTGGGGGTAGGTACCAGTGAATTGTACTGAGCAAGGATGAGTTACATAGACTTTAATTCTAAAGCTTTTCGTAGAATTTTGTTCGCCTCGGCTCACTGCTAACTTGTCTTTGGGTCGTCTGAGACTATTACACCAACAAAGTGTTTTCTTTATATATGGTACTTTTTCAGTATGATGTATGTTGTAGTTCGCGTTCTCGTTTTATACCGTCGTACTTCATTTGTCACTTGTGGGCCAAGTGTCTCAGTTTGTACGTGTCAGATATGCTGGTGTAGACGTTCATTGTCTGTTGTAACTCTTTATTACTCAGCTTGGTGTCGTCTGCGAAGGTCAGTATCGTGCAGCGCCGTTCCTTACCAGTGTCAGTGATATATGCATGAGAAGAGAGCCGGTCCCAAGACTGATCCCTGTGGCACGCCACTTGTCACGACTGACCATTCCAAGGCATGGCCATTAATCACCACTGTTTTTTTCCGACCAGTCATGTAATTATTTAGCCACCCCATCCGTGCCATCACTTCTGAGTTGGGTTGATTAATCATTATCGAATGCGTTCCGCAAATCCATGTTGATGACACCACCCGCTTTGCTTCTACCATACATATTCATATGTAGGACGAAAGAAATGACACAGATAGGTCAGATATGTACGACTTGGGAAAATTATGATGTAAATTTTCCAGACGTCGATCCTGTAATGTGATTTAAAATCTTTTCTCGAATGATCATTTGCATAAGTTTGCCAAATATCGACGTGAGGCTGAGAGTAATATTTTTCGGGCAAGGCATGACCCATTTTCGGAATATCGGATTTACTCTGGCACACTTCCAACCTCTGCGAAGTCTTCCCTATAGAGAATGTCTGACTGAAAGTGACAGTTCAGGGTTCAAGTGCCTCGATTTTTAGGTTCATTCTTTATTCTTGGTTAAACCTTTGTAAACAGCAGCCTGGGCACAGACCAGGCTGTAGGGCTAGAAAGTCCCTCTGAAGAGTATTCCAAAGATGCCTCCAAGGCTCTGCCGTGTTATGCACAGTACTTTTACTCCATCAAATACTGACAGTTTATCTTGCAAAAGTGTTCCCCTGGACTGTCCAGTCTGTGGGACTGTGTATAAGTGGTAAAACACGGATGAACAAAAATGATTTTTTTTTTTTTAAGATCTTTCGTTTTCAGTTATTAGTGGACCGAGTGGGTGAGGAGAGACCAATTTGTAACGCAAGTATCGGATGTGTTGCTTTATCATTCAGCAATATACGCTTCATGTTGACATTTACCTCGAATAACCTTTTTTAGATAAACAGACTTGATCATGTTAGTTACCGCGTTTACTGGGTCTCTCGTGGTGGGTGATGGAGGGCAACAACAGACAACTCATCACCTTTCTTCCAGCGTGTTGGCTTTACCTCTGGCAGAAGACTGACCATCTTCGTATTTGGAACAGATGGATGTGATGATGATGATGATGATGATGTTTCTTTGGCTGCTGCCGTGCCACACACACACACACACGCACACACACACACACACACACACACACACACAGTTACTTTACTGAATACGACGGTACGACCGTTGGGTATAATGACTTTTTTCTTCATTTGACCCTACCCTTAAGGGCTAATTTAAAGATCAGGTCGTCCGTACCCAGGGGTCGTACTATCGGGCTCAAGGGCCGCCCCGTCGTCTTCAAGGGGTCGTAACATCTAGCTCAAGGATCGTACTGTGGAACTCGAGGGTCGCACCGTCGTGTTCAAGGGGTCGTAGCGTCAGCCTCAAGGATCGTATCTTGCAACTCAAAGGGCGTCCTGTCGTGCTCATGGGGTTTCCAATTATCGCATGTATAGTTGCTATAATAGTAGAACGCAAATCGTGCGTGACCAGTGCCGTATTACTACATTCTTTTAACAGCCACATAGAATGAAATAAACGGATTTAGGCGCAATATATATATATATATATATATATATATATATATATATATATATATATATATATATATATATATATTGGAAAGGATAACAATTTTGCGGATGATCAAGATATTCCTCGAGTCCAAGACAGACCGTCGCATGTTTACCAAGTGGCGTCCTAGCTTCGTCTCTTCGATGTATATCAACTGAATGTTATATTTCTCTCTTGTGTCTCCCCTGATGATGTGATTATTAGACGAAAGTGCACTTGGGAACTTATCGTGTTCATTTTCCCCGTTGGTTTTATTAGGGGAGGATGTTGTGATCAGGGTTATTGTTTGCTGTGAAGAATGTATGTGAGACATTCCTTAGAAAAGCAAATGGATTTGTATGTAGCATTTATGGATCTGAGAAGGCATATGATAGAGTTGATAGGATGCTCTGTGGAAGGTAATTAAGAAAAAAAAAATTTATATGTGTGGGAGGCAAGTTTTTTGGAGCTAGTGAAATGTTTTTTATCGGAGGATGTAACGGCATGTGTACGTGTAGGAAGAGAGGAAAGTGATTGGTTCTCAGTGAATGTAGGTTTGCGGCAGGGGCGGTGTGATGTTCTCCTGGTTTTGTTTAATTTGTTTATGGATGGGGTTGTTAGGGAGGTAAATGCAAGAGTCCTGGAAAGAGGGGCAAGTATGAAGTCTGTTGGGGATGAGAGAGCTTGGGAAGTGTGTCAGTTGTTGTTCGCTGATGATACAGCGCTGGTGGCTGATTCATGTGAGAAACTGCAGAAGCTGGTGACTGAGTTTGGTAAAGTGTGTGGAAGAAGAAAGTTAAGAGTAAATGTGAATAAGAGCAAGGTTATTAGGTACAGTAGGGTTGAGGGTCAAGTCAATTGGGAGGTGAGTTTGAATGGAGAAAAACTGGAGGAAGTGAAGTGTTTTAGATATCTGGGAGTGGATCTGTCAGCGGATGGAACCATGGAAGCGGAAGTGGATCATAGGGTGGGGGAGGGGGCGAAAATTCTGGGAGCCTTGAAAAATGTGTGGAAGTCGAGAACATTATCTCGGAAAGCAAAAATGGGTATGTTTGAAGGAATAGTGGTTCCAACAATGTTGTATGGTTGCGAGGCGTGGGCTATGGATAGGTTTGTGCGCAGGAGGATGGATGTGCTGGAAATGGATGGTTGAGGGAACCAATGTGTGGTGTTGAGGTGGTTTGTTTGATCCCAGTAAGTAACGTAAGGGTAAGAGAGATGTGTGAATAAAAAGAGCGTGGTTGAGAGAGCAGAAGAGGGTGTTTTGAAATGGTTTGGGACTGGAACTAGAGAATGAGTGAGGAAAGATTGACCAAGAGGGATATATGTGTCGGATGGTGGAGGAACGAAGGAGGAAGAGGGAGACAAATTGGAGGTGGAAAGATGGAGTGAAAAAGATTTTGTGTGATCGGGGCTCTGAACATGCAGGAGGGTGAAAGGAGGGCAAGGAATATATATATATATATATATATAGTTCCGGCAGTATATACTGAGTATGCGATATATAGTTACGGCAGTATATATGAGTATACGATATATAGTTACGGCATATATACTGAGTATACGATTTATAGTTACGGCAGTATATACTTGAGTATACGATATATAGTTACGGCAGTATATACTGAGTATACGAATATATAGTTACGGCAGTATTATACTGAGTATACGATATTATAGTTACGGCAGTATATACTGAGTATGCGATATATAGTTACGGCAGTATGTACTGAGTATACGATTTATAGTTACGGCAGTATGTACTGAGTATACGATTTATAGTTACGGCAGTATTTACTGAGTATACGATATATAGTTACGGCAGTATGTACTGAGTATACGATTTATAGTTACGGCAGTATGTACTGAGTATACGATATTATAGTTACGGCAGTTATACTGAGTATACGATTTATAGTTACGGCAGTATATACTGAGTATGCGATATATAGTTACGGCAGTATATATGAGTATACGATATTATAGTTACGGCAGTATGTACTGAGTATACGATATATAGTTACGGCATATATACTGAGTATACGATTTATAGTTACGGCAGTATATACTGAGTATGCGATATATAGTTACGGCAGTATATACTGAGTATACGATATTATAGTTACGGCAGTATGTACTGAGTATACGATTATAGTTACGGCAGTATGTACTGAGTATACGATTTATAGTTACGGCAGTATATACTGAGTATGCGATATATAGTTACGGCAGTATGTACTGAGTATACGATTATAGTTACGGCAGTATGTACTGAGTATACGATTTATAGTTACGGCAGTATGTACTGAGTATACGATTATAGTTACGGCAGTATATACTGAGTATGCGATATATAGTTACGGCATATATACTGAGTATACGATTTATAGTTACGGCAGTATATACTGAGTATGCGATATATAGTTACGGCATATATACTGAGTATGCGATATATAGTTACGGCAGTATGTACTGAGTATACGATTTATAGTTACGGCAGTATGTACTGAGTATACGATTTATAGTTACGGCAGTATTATACTGAGTATACGATTTATAGTTACGGCAGTATTATACTGAGTATACGATATATAGTTACGGCAGTATGTACTGAGTATACGATTTATAGTTACGGCAGTATATACTGAGTATGCGATATATAGTTACGGCAGTATGTACTGAGTATACGATTTATAGTTACGGCAGTATTATACTGAGTATACGAATATATAGTTACGGCAGTATATACTGAGTATACGAATATATAGTTACGGCATATATACTGAGTATACGATATATAGTTACGGCATATATACTGAGTATACGATATTATAGTTACGGCAGTATTATACTGAGTATACGAATATATAGTTACGGCAGTATTATACTGAGTATACGATTTATAGTTACGGCAGTATGTACTGAGTATACGAATATATAGTTACGGCATATATACTGAGTATGCGATATATAGTTACGGCAGTATATACTTGAGTATACGATATATAGTTACGGCAGTTATACTGAGTATACGATATATAGTTACGGCATATATACTGAGTATACTATATATAGTTACGGCAGTATGTACTGAGTATACGATATATAGTTACGGCAGTATATACTGAGTATACGATATATAGTTACGGCAGTATATACTGAGTATACGATATATAGTTACGGCAGTATATACTGAGTATACGATATATAGTTACGGCAGTATATACTGAGTATACGATATATAGTTACGGCAGTATATACTGAGTATACGATATATAGTTACGGCAGTATATACTGAGTATACGATTTATAGTTACGGCAGTATATACTGAGTATACGATTTATAGTTACGGCAGTATATACTGAGTATACGATATATAGTTACGGCAGTATATACTGAGTATGCGATATATAGTTACGGCAGTATATACTGAGTATACGATATATAGTTACGGCAGTATATACTGAGTATGCGATATATAGTTACGGCAGTATATACTGAGTATACGATTTATAGTTACGGCAGTATATACTGAGTATACGATATATAGTTACGGCAGTATATACCCCTGGTAAACGCTGATGGATAAAGTGGGTGGAAGTCATCGATAATGTTACCAGTTAATCTGCTTTATTGATTTTTTTTCTCCCGTGCGGCTGCGTTTGTCTCGTTATTTCTGTGTCGTTTAAAATTTCGAATGAAATGTGCAGCCCTCACGTCATACCGCTTGGCTCACGAAGTAGAAAATGTTTTATATCTTATTGAAGTAATGAATGTTTTCTTTTTGAAGTAAGGTGAAGTAAAGGATGTTTTCTTTTTTGAAGTAAAGAATGTTTTCTTTCTTTTTAAGTAAAGGATGTTTTCTTTTTTGAAGTAAAGAATGTTTTCTTTTTTGAAGTAGAGAATGCTTTCTTTTTTGAAGTAAAGAATGTTTTCTTTTTTGAAGTAGAGAATGCTTTCTTTTTTGAAGTAAAGAATGTTTTCTTTCTTTTTGAAGTAAAGAATGTTTTCTTTTTGAAGCGAAGTAAAAATGTTTTATTTTTTGAAGTATAAAGAATGTTTTCTTTCGTTTTGAATTAATGGTTTTTTTAAGGAAAGAATGTTTTATTTTTTTCTTTGCATTTGTGCCCCATCTTGTGTTTCCCGTTTGATGCCTTGCGTCTGGTGTGGTCTGGTGAGCCATTAAGGTTTTTAATGTATAATTTAGAGAGGGCGAGGGAGGATTTAAGACGCCATGAACCTCAGCAGGTGATGATGTATGCTGGCTCTCAACATTCTCACACAGGTTCTTCCCTCCCTTTCTTTTTCGGAAAGAGTTCGCGGTATTTATGTATACGTGTCTGTCCAAGGTTACTGTAGGAGACGAGATATAATGTGAAAAATATGCAGCCGTGTTCATTCATGGAGAAGTAGACTGTTTTCATGTGTGTGTGTGTGTGTGTGTGTGTGTGTTTAGCGTATAAACTTTCGCACAAGTTCCGTGGTCAGCGGAGGTTACCGAGGCGGCCTGGTATATACCGGCCGCGCTGTGTATCATCTTTATTTTTTGACTGTACCATATGATGGGGGCGGCACACTCCCTCCTCCTACCCTTGTGCAGGGTAAGGAGGAGATAGATTTAAAGTACGAGGGCGGAAGGAAGTGATCACGTGATTCCTCCCCCCCCCCCCCCCCTCTCCTCACCCACCCCACACCACCAGGTACCGGTGGCTACCACATACGTTATAACCCGGGTGTGGGTGGGTGGTTACCCGCCTAGCTACGGGCGGGCGCGCGACGCCGCCCTGTTATAGCCCGGGTGTGGGTGGGTGGTTACCCGCCCAGCTGCGGGCAGGCGTGCGACGCCGCCCTGTTATAGCCCGGGTGTGGGTGGGTGGTTACCCGCCCAGCTACGGGCGGGCGCGCGAACGCCGCCCTGTTATAGCCCGGGGGTGTGGGTGGGTGGTTACCCGCCCAGCTACGGGCAGGGCGCGCGACGCCGCCCTGTTATAGCCCGGGTGTGGCTGTGGGTGGGTGGTTACCCGCCCAGCTACGGGCGGGCGCGCGACGCCGCCCTCCTGTGGCGCTGTACTGTGTATTTAATGAGGCTTCCGTTCGTTGTTGATGTTATGCTTTGCTTGGTGTCGCCTCCGAGGTGTTCTCCCGCTCCTCTTCATGGACACGACCTGACCCAGCGACCCCCAGTGCAACGACTGTGGACGACCCTTTGCCGCGGTGGTGTGGTCCGTGATCTCCTCCTCAAGGGTCAGGTCGGAGAGGCCGAGCCATGAGACCCCCGGTCGTACCGTCATGCCATAGGGATTAATTCTCCCGCCAGTGAGGGTTTTATTTTGTGCTGGTAAGTAAATCTCTTTGTGGTCATTACGTTTGTCATCAGCCTCGGGCTCGCCCGCTCGCCCGGGCGCACAGTAAATCTCCCGCCTGGTCCGCTGCTCGTCTCACATTTGTCAGGTGTGGCGAAGGTCAGATTTGTGGTCCGTGGTACGCTTGGCAGGCCCATACTCTTGTCATTCCGCCTTATACCGGTAGTTTACTGATCATTCCGCCTCATACCGGTAGTTTACCTCTCGTTCCGCCTTATACCGGTAGTTTACCTCTCATTCTGCCTTATACCGGTAGTTTACAGCTGTCATTCCATTTTATGCCGGCACTTTACTGTCGTCATTCCACCTTATACTGGTACCTTATTGCTCTCCCTCTCCGCCTTATATTAGTACCTTACTGCTGTGATGACTCCATTTTATACCATTACCTTACTGCTTTTACTTCACCTTATGCCTGTCCCTTATCCCTGCCACTCCACTGTTATTACTATCACTCCACCTGATACTTTGTCCTTTTACCTTATACCGGTACCTGATTGCAGTCACTCCCTTACGCCGGCACGTTATTGTGTGGTGATGGGAGGTGAAGTGTTTAATGTGAAGATCGATAGATGAGGGAGGAAGGGAGGGCCAGCGGTTGTGAGGTACGAGGGTGAAGTGTGGGAGAGCTAGGGGCCTGGATGGCATGGTGGGGGAGGCCAAGGTAGAGGAAGGGAAGGAGTGTGAGGGCGGGATGGTACCGAAGGATGATTGTCTTGGGATAGCAGCTGGGACCAGGACACCGCCTGGTCGGGATATTAATAGTCTGTGTTGTGTGTGTGTGTGTGTGTGTGTGTGTGTGTGTGTGTGTGTGGTGTGTTGGGTAGGATGGACTGTATGTATTTTTTCTGTGTGTGTGTATTTATAGATGTGCGTGAGTATTTATGTTTGGGTTCCCGTAGTGTGTAAGTATATATATGTATATATATATATATATATATATATATATATATATATATATATATATATATATATATATATATATATATACGACAGGCACCCTAACATAAACACACACAAGCCTTCCCTAGCTACCTATTCATCAACCACTGTATACAGCCCAGCCAACCCTCGCACCAACAATTGAAATTGCTGGCTGCCACTGCTGGTCACCTGTGTACAGCAGGAGGCATGACTCCTGGGTAAGATGGACTGGTCTATGAAGATCGGCCCATCATACCCAAGGATTTTGCCTTTCCCCCCTTTGCCATTCCACGCATCATTATGCACTCCATGCTTTGTGATTAGTTGTTTATTTTTGTTCATAACGTTACGGTATTTTCGCACAAAGCCGAAAATTAGTGCGTAGTGAAGGGGTTGAATAGGTATTTATCATAAACGTTATAGCGAGTCTGAGGAAGACTTTGCAAAGTTTTCTAGTTGGTTCTTGAGGGGCCAACAGATGCGTACGGTGAATGTTGCCCGTGTGGTGTGGGTGCTGATTTGTGTCGTGCAGGGAGCAAAAACTGTGGTGTGGAAAGAAAAGCAATTGAGTTTTTTAAGTCTAATGTTGGGCGAGCGCCGAAGTTACACGACGGGGCAAAAGAGCAGGACGGTAGCTTGGTCCCCGAGTGAGATTTGGGGATGAAAGACCTGCGGAAATCATTGTAAGTAAAACACGTAAGGTAAGGTAAGGTCCCAGACCCAGCTGTGGGGAGGAGGATCTCGGTAACCATCGTAAGGTAAGGTAAGGTAAGGTCCCAGACCCAGCTGTGGGGAGGAGGATCTCGGTAACCATCGTAAGGTAAGGTAAGGTAAGGTCTCAGACCCAGCTGTGGGGAGGAACGCCTCGGAAACCATCGTAAGGTATACTTAAGGCAAGGAAACGTCCCAGGACAAGCTGTTGGGGTTAGAGAACGACTGTTACCACCATCGTAAGACATACATACGTGGGTGAGGTCGTGTGCAAGGTGGATGGAGCAAGTGTACCGTGGCTGTTGTCGGGAGTGGTTGGTGGTGGGTGTTTGACTTGCCACCCCCCGGCTTACCTCCTCTGTTGACCTGGGTAGAGGTGGGTGTATGCTGCATGTCTGAGCCATTATCATCTGCCTGCCCGGGCTCCGGGGAGCCAGCAAGCAAGCGCGGGAGAGCTCCGCTGCTCCCTGGCGGTGGGGCGGCTCGCCGCTGCCCGGCGATTGTTGTCAGCCGACGTTTTCTGTTGTGGACATATCTCGAGCTGGGTTTGATGAATGAGGAGCAGGGTCGAAAATCATCATTGATGGGCGCACGTTTTGCGATGATAAAGTCATTGAATGACTCATGTTCGAGTGACTGTGTAGTTAACTGTTATCTCTCTGCATATGAAGTGAGTTAAGTGTGTATGTGTATCTAGTTTTGTGTGTGTGTGTGTGACCACTGTATGTGTGATATGGGGAGAGACTTTTACACTCATATGTCCCGTCTCCTAACATTGTATATATATATATATATATATATATATATATATATATATATATATATATATATATATATATAAATATATATATTTTTTTTTTTTTTTTTTTTTATACTTTGTCGCTGTCTCCCGCGTTTGCGAGGTAGCGCAAGGAAACAGACGAAAGAAATGGCCCCCCCCCCATACACATGTACATACACACGTCCACACACGCAAATATACATACCTACACAGCTTTCCATGGTTTACCCCAGACGCTTCACATGCCTTGCTTCAATCCACTGACAGCACGTCAACCCCTGTATACCACATGACTCCAATTCACTCTATTTCTTGCCCTCCTTTCACCCTCCTGCATGTTCAGGCCCCGATCACACAAAATCTTTTTCACTCCATCTTTCCACCTCCAATTTGGTCTCCCTCTTCTCCTCGTTCCCTCCACCTCCGACACATATATCCTCTTGGTCAATCTCTCCTCACTCATTCTCTCCATGTGCCCAAACCATTTCAAAACACCCTCTTCTGCTCTCTCAACCACGCTCTTTTTATTTCCACACATCTCTCTTACCCTTACGTTACTTACTCGATCAAACCACCTCACACCACACATTGTCCTCAAACATCTCATTTCCAGCACATCCATCCTCCTGCGCACATCTCTATCCATAGCCCACGCCTCGCAACCATACAACATTGTTGGAACCACTATTCCCTCAAACATACCCATTTTTGCTTTCCGAGATAATGTTCTCGACTTCCACACATTTTTCAAGGCTCCCAAAATTTTCGCCCCCTCCCCCACCCTATGATCCACTTCCATGGTTCCATCCGCTGACAGATCCACTCCCAGATATCTAAAACACTTCACTTCCTCCAGTTTTTCTCCATTCAAACTCACCTCCCAATTGACTTGACCCTCACCCCTACTGTACCTAATAACCTTGCTCTTATTCACATTTACTCTCAACTTTCTTCTTCCACACACTTTACCAAACTCAGTCACCAGCTTCTGCAGTTTCTCACATGAATCAGCCACCAGCGCTGTATCATCAGCGAACAACAACTGACTCACTTCCCAAGCTCTCTCATCCCCAACAGACTTCATACTTGCCCCTCTTTCCAGGACTCTTGCATTTACCTCCCTTACAACCCCATCCATAAACAAATTAAACAACCATGGAGACATCACACACCCCTGCCGCAAACCTACATTCACTGAGAACCAATCACTTTCCTCTCTTCCTACACGTACACATATATATATATATATATATATATATATATATATATATATATATATATATATATATATATATATATATATATATATATATATAATGGCTAGGACGCCATTTTATCAAATGGCGTCCTAGCTACGTCTCTTCGTTGTATATCAATTGACATATTGTATATCCTTTGATGATGTGATTATTACACGAAAGTGCACTTGGGAACTTATCGTGTTTCATTTCTCCGTGGACTTATAGAAATATATATATATATATATATATATATATATATATATATATATATATATATATATATATATATATATATAGTGACACGCGTACACCAACCTAAGCCAGATGACCCATTTACCGACCGGCCGGAGGGGAGAGAGAACACCTGGGTTGGGTTTAGCCCGGGCCGACTGCTTCGCTCAGGATTCGAACCCATGCGGGTCTAAGCGTGACTCACAGTCATTAACGCTATCCGCTACAGCAAGGAGGCCCCTGGTGTGTGTGTGTGTGTGTGTGTGTGTGCATTTATAAGTGGTGCTCGTAGGTGTATCAAGCGTGTGTGTGTTTGCGTTAAGTGGCACGCGTCGTCTTATTGATGTGTTGGTACTGACAGGTCGTCAAAGTTTGCCTTATCAGCCGTGTTGAATTAAGGTTAGGCAACCCTGCAGGCCGCCGCTGCCACCACAAACACTTGGACTGATAAGGATTGATGATGCTTGAAAATGAAGGTGAAACGTATGTGTGTTTAGCTTCGCATCTTATACCGAACTCTGCGTGTGTAATGATGATAACAATGATAATATTAACAATAATAATGATAGTACTGATGATGATAATGATAATAATAATAATAATGATAATAATAATAATAATAATAATAATAATAATAATGATAATTCTCACGTCTTCCCTGCTTGCCTTGGAAGGCGACTAAGAAGGGTGGGAGCGGAGGGGCTGGAAACCCTTCCCTTGTTGTATTTCATTTTCTAAAAGTTGGAACAGAAGAAGTAGCCAAGCGAGAATGCTCATTCTCCTCCAAGATGCAGGCTGAGGAGAAAGGAGAGAGGTCGTCTGTTTGAGTTTGTCACCATGTCTGTTTAATCTGTTTATGGATGGGATGGTGAGGGAGGTAAATGCAAGGGGTCTTGCGGAGAGGGGCAGGTATACAGTCTGTGGAGGGCCGGGAGGTGAGTCAATTGTTGCTTGCTGATGACACGTCGCTGGTGGCAGAATAGTGTGAAACTGTACAAAGTGGTGTCTTGAGTTTTGGAAACTGTGTGAAAGTAGTAGAAAGTTGAGAGTAACTCTGAATAAAAGCAAGATTATTAGGTTTAGCAAAGGTGAAGGGAGTTGAGTTTGATTGAAGAAATCTTGGAAGATTTGAAGATCATCGAATATCTAGGAGTGGACATAGCAGCGAATGGAACCTTAGTGGCTGAGGTGAGTCATAGGGTGGATAAGGAGTCGAAGGTTCTGGGAGCATTGGGGAATATGTAGAGAGGTCGTTATCTAGGAAGGCGAAAAGGGGTATGTTTGATGGTATGGTAGTCCCGACCATTATGTATGGATGATAGACATGGATTATAATTGAGAATGTACGGAACAGGGTGAATGTATTTGAAATAAAATGTTTCGAGTTCAATATGTGATGTGAAAGGGATCGGTCAAGTTATGATGAGTAAGCGAGAGGTGTTTTAATAAGAAATAAGGTTGAGAGAGGTGAAGTGTTTGTGCTGAAATAGTTTGGACGTATGGAGAGAATGAATGAAGAGAGGATGACAAAGAGGATATATGTGTCAGAAGTGGAGGGGGACAGGAGAATGGGGAGACTGAATTGGAGATGGAAGGTTGTAATGTTTAGTATTTTCAGTGACCTGGTCTTGAACATCCAGGAAGGTGAAAATCATGCGCAGGATATATATATATATATATATATATATATATATATATATATATATATATATATATATATATATATATATAGTGAATTGAAGCGATGTGCTGTCAGTATACTAAACCAGGGCACAGAAGGTAACCGGGGAAAACCATGGAAAGGTCTGTGGGACCTGATTGTGGATAGGGAGCTGTGGTTTCACTGCATTCCACTTGATAACTAGAGACTGAGTGTGAGAGAATGCGACCTTTTGTCTTCTGCTCCTGGTGCTACCTCGGCCAACGTGGGAGCTGAGTAACAAGAATGAAAAAAAAATGGTAATGATAATAAACGAATTGTTGCTTGGAAAAGCAACTAGAGGCTTGAAATATAGGGAGAAAATACACGATAAAGAATGGTAAGCTGTGTTGAGGTACCTATACATACTGTATACCTGGAGAGAGGTCTGCTCTCGCGGGGTCTCATTTCATCTACTTTCTCAAGCCCTAACGTTTGTTAAACTCCCGTACTCTGTCCTCTCTCACCATATCATCACTCTCACAGTGCATTTTAACATCTGTTTGGTTTGATTTCTTGTTATAGCCTCTGGTTGCCCTTGTGTTTGCTTCTCCCAAAGAACTGGCCACTGTCGATTCTGTGTGTGTGTGTGTGTGTGTGTTTGTTCGAGGAACATGGTTTGTGGTTGCCTTAGAAGCATGAACAGCTGCAGCAAGAGTGCAGCAACAGCCAAGGCAGCAGTCACTAACCCTGCCCAGTGTACCATTATCAAGGACCTCTGTCTGTGTTCTACCAGGAGAGATTTTGTGTCAAACATTTTGCTGGTGATTTTGAGGACACTGTAGAATCGTATATCATACACATTCAACAACGGAGCCTCGCTACGTGTAAGTCAGTGGTAATAACTCTTAAACTAAGCTGTCACGTTCTTAGATAGGATAAGAAGCTTTTGCCAGTCGTAACGTAGAACACTTCCCTCACCTCCAGTCTGTAAGATGTTCGTTACACAGAAGGATTCCTTAGACGTTTCTTGGTTTCTGATGGTGTGACATTAACTGGTAACAGTCAGTTGAAGATCATTGTCTCGTACCTAGACGTCGTGCAGTCGTGTTCAAGGGTCTGG
This sequence comes from Panulirus ornatus, assembly GCF_036320965.1. NCBI lineage: Eukaryota > Metazoa > Arthropoda > Malacostraca > Decapoda > Palinuridae > Panulirus > Panulirus ornatus. The sequence continues at coordinate 57,602,987 of NC_092224.1, read as the reverse complement.
CTTTCGTGCTGAAGGGTCGCACGATCGTGCTCAAGGGTCTTGCCGTCGTGCTCAAGGACGTTATACAGGTGCCTGGGAGCTTTTCACTAATTATACTTGAGATTAATCAGAGACCAGAATATGTGACCTCCACTTAATATATGGACAACGAGAGAGAGAGAGAGAGAGAGAGAGAGAGAGAGAGAGAGAGAGAGAGAGAGAGAGAGAGAGAGAGAGAGAGAGAGAATGTAATTAGAATGATTGACTGAAAGACGACGATGGAAGCGTCAAGTACATGAGAACATTACATCGTCTCACGCCTGACAGCACGAAGGTATATAGCTGAACTTTCGAGTTGGACCACTTGTGCAAAATTGCAACAGGAGCTGCTCCTCTCACTTCTCTCTTCCCTCCTCTTCCTCCTCCTCCTCCTCCTTTTGATTCGTCTCCTCTTCTTCCTCTGTCTCTTTCCTTTCGGATCTTATCACTACATCCATCTTGTGGCAGTGGCCCCCCGCGGGATACCTCCTCCTACATTGTTTTCTGCTATGGTTCTCTCTCGTCAGGTCGACGTCAGTCGTGTAGATCCCTTGCTTCACCTCGCCATGTATGTAAATCCCTTCTCAACACCTTCCCCTCTTCTTCCTACCTTCCACCGGCAGTACCGGTGCTCTTTTCACTCTCTCTCTCTCTCTCTTCGTCCTGTCCATGTCGACAACATGGTACGGCCTCAACAGCGTGGGTTCCTCCTCCTTTATTTTATAAGTATGCTTCTTATACATTTTTGGTGTCCCGTTTTCTTCCCCCCCTGCACTATTTACCCACGTCCATTCACCAGCATCCACTCGTCTCTGTTCTCTGAGGTACACTTCTTTTCTCCCCGTGACACAAGTGTCTGCTCCATACATCACCAGCGCTGGTCTTCCCTTTTGTCCACTGGTACAGACAGCTTGTCAAGAGACGTTCTCTGAAAATTATTTCCATTTTATCACCTAGACACACTGTGCCTCGCTGACATGTTCTCTCTCAAGACTAAACTTAGATTCTCTAACCTTGTTTCTCGTCGAATTTTTCCTCTTTCGTCCGCCAGGTGTTCCTGGTGACCAATATGGCCCCCAATTTTGTTCTAATTATGTTCTTTACCACTGTATTCGTCCTGTTTTGTTGTATCACTACAAAGTCATTCTCTCACTGTGGTGGGTATAGTCAGTAGAACGTCTGGAGGAGACAGGTGCTTTCTTCAAATCGTCCTTTTCACGACCAGCCATAACGTAGTCTCCTGCGCTTGTCTTACCTTGATAGAGTCACGTCTGCCGTGTGCCTGCATTGCCTTGCCCACGCCATAGCTTGTGGCCTGGGAGCCAGAAGTAATGAAATTGATTGAATCCTTTTTTTTTTTTTTTCCCAAAGGCTCCAGTCACGGACAAACACGTCACGACTCTCATTATTGCAAGGGATGATAAGCCATGGACAGAAAGCCGTACCTTGTTGAATATATATATTAACCTTAATTATCCCACCACTTCAATTTCTTGACCTCTTCTCTCCTCTGGTGTACAACTATTGAAGGATGTAGCAAGGTGTTCCCCCACACCTGTACTTCTTGAAGTATTTAGCAGATGTTATCACACCCAGCGCACACCTGCAGTTCGTTAAGTATTTAACAGGTGTTGTCATGCCAAGTGTACGCCTGAAGTTCTTGAAATATTTAGCAGGTGTTTTATACCCAGTTCACACCTGCAGTTCTTGAAGAATGAAGCAGGTGTTGTCATACCCAGTCCACACCTGTGATTCTCGAAATATTGAGCAGGTGGCGTCCCTAGAATACAACGACGCCTCTTGAGGTATATAGATTCCATGGATTTCATACAGATTCCATAGATTTCACACCACTGCTCATGACGGTTAGATCATTCAACAGCAACATATCAGTGAGGCCTTTCGAGGCTGAATGTGGTAGTGGAAGGTGCCAGAAGCTCACAGATTAGTGTGGTAAAAGTTAGAAGGTGTACAGAGAATTCGATGAGAGTAACCAGCAAATTTTCTTTGTGACTAAGAAGGCGCAGTTGATGTAGGTCGTGGACATGAAGCGAATTATTGATCAAGTTTGTTCTTAAACGTGTCTGTAGTCGCTACTTTTAAGCACTCTAATTAGCACATCATCCCACGTGTTTACAATTCTGCTGAAGGAAACGTAGTTCGCCTCTTTCGAGGTAAAACGTTTGCCCACGAGTTTGTATTCATTACTGCGAGTGGTATCAGACGAATCAAGTCTTAATTAGTTAGTTAGATCAACATTATCAAAGCCTGTGATAATTTTCAATACTTATATTCCACCTCATATCTTATGGCAAATAGATTCAAGTCGTTTAATCGGCCTTTAAAGGATTTGTTTCTCAGTCCTGGAATCATTTTTGGTAACTCGACACTGCACTCTCTCCATTGTGTGTCTTTTTTGAAGTAAGCGACCATACCTGAACGCAGTGTTCAAGGTGGAGACGAACGAGTGAATTGTAAAGAATAAGGATGATTTCCGTGGACATATGTTTGTAGACGCTATCTATGAATTCAAGAATTTTATTCGCTGTGTTCACTGCTTTTAGGTCATCAGAGATCATTACGCCCAAGTCTTTCTCCTCATTTACCTTTCGCAGTTGAGCAGAATTCATAGTGTAGCTTGCCTTTTTGTTTTACGTTGCCGACATGTAGAACTTTGCACTTATTAATGATAACATTCATGTGCCACCTCCGGGCTCACTCCATCAGTTCGTGTGTCAGTTTGAAGCTGTAGACGTTCAAGTTCATGTATAGATTTTATTTCCCAGCTTTGTATCACCAGCGAATTTTGATTTCGGGCATTGCAGCCCATCATTATTAGTATCATTGATATGTACGAGAAAGAGAGCTGGTCCCAGGAGTGATCCTTGTGGCACATCACTTGTTTCGTGTATGTTGAGGAGACTTGACCATTAACCACAGCTCTGTGTTTACGGCCAGGCAACCCATTTTCTATCCACGGAAGAACAACCAAATGGTTGCCATGTGATCATTTCTACTGATAATATTTGATGCGGAACCTCATCGATAGCTTTTTTGAAAATCAAGAGATAACATATTTCGTCATAATTGTCGATTATATCATTGAGGTAATGAAGTATATGTGTCGGACGTGAGCGATCTCGTCTTTGTGGAAGCCATGCCGAGAATCTTTTATTAAAAGGTGATCCTTTAAATAGTTTACAATGCTGTGTGGAATGGTGGTTTCTATTAGTTTTCCAGTTACAGACTTTTAAGATTGTTGGACGATGATTTCCGGGCTATGAATTATCTTTTTTTTTTTTCTTTTTTGAATATCGGTGCTACATTGGTAAAACTTCCATTCATCTGAAACCTTTTCCCGTAGCAAATTTTCATATTGAAAGGGAGCAGTCGAGGACTTTACTATCGCATTATTTGCCTCTTTCATTTCCCTTGGATAAAAGTCATCAATGCCCTCCGTTATAGTTGATTTTATTCCGTTTATTGATGATAGTATGTCTCCAGCTTTTGTGCGATTTTTTTTTTTTTTTTTTGAGAACGTTTTCCTTCACGTATCAGTGAAACAAGACTCGGAGCATTGGGTTGTGGCATGTGATATTTTAGCCATGGCTTCGTTGTCTTGAACTCAGTCACCGGTTTCCGTAGTTAATGGAACTGGCCGTCATTTCCGTTGTGGCATGTATGTCCCCTCTGCTGCTTGAAGGTTTTACTGAAGCTTTTCCAAATT
>NC_092224.1:57536742-57596742 GCF_036320965.1 Panulirus ornatus | reverse complement strand
GACTCCGAGGTCGTACCGTTGGACTCGAGGGTCGTACCGCCCTGCCCATGGGGAGGGATGGGGGGGGTTAATGGGGTGTGATTTTCTGATGAAAGGGAAGGTCAGCACTTCCTCAGTGGGGTCATCAGGTGGAAATAATGAGGGAGGGTGACCTTGTGTTTATAGTTAGTGTGAGTGGGTGCTATTGTGTGGCGGGCAGGGTGGGTGAGGATGTATTATACATGTTGTAGTCGGTGTGGAGGAGATTGTAAACCTAATTGGTTGATGGATGGGAAGGTTTGGCCTCAGCATCCTAGAGCTCAGCACTTCCTCTCCTCCAAAACCATTGATAGTTCGTTGTAATATATATATATATATATATATATATATATATATATATATATATATATATATATATATATATATATACAGTAACGGCAATCTTGTGATAAATTTTTGATAATAGGGAACCCATGTACAGAGTCGACCATTCAGTACCTGGATAGACCATTTATTATGCCATCGAGTGTGTGTGATTGGTGCTGCTGGTGAGGCATTGTTGTCCCTCCAGCACTTCAGCAGGCCCAGGTGCATCATCGCTTGGGGTTGACTTAACGGAGGCTGTCTAGTCCACTCGCGCCAGAGGTAACAACAGGTGTAGTCGCTGTGAGGCTACACCGTACCGTCGGCCTCCAGTACCTTGGTTGACCAACGATCCAACCCAGCAACCAGGTCCCAGCCAGGGCTGCTTCGGGGGGGTAGAAGGCTTTGGTAGACGAATCTGTGATAACAACATGATGATGTTACTGGGTTTGGTGGCAGTTGATCTCAGAGGGCACATCCATACACCTTGGTCATGTGTCACGTATTTCTCTAGGGAGGGGCTGCCATCATTATGTATTACATGTACGTGTTTTTTCGAATGTTGCCCGTATTGGATCTTGAGTGCTTGCCCTGCCAGACTGAAGCATATATATTTCTTTCTTTTAAACTATTCGCCATTTCCCGCGTTAGCGAGGTAGCGTTAGGAACAGAGGACTGGGCCTTTTTTGGAATATCCTCACCTGGCCCCCTCTGTTCCTCCTTTTGGGGAAAAAAAAAAAAAAAAAATATATATATATATATATATATATATATATATATATATATATATATATATATATATATATATATATATGGTTGTATTATTGTACGTCATATGTTTGCCATTTTGTAGCTGCATGTAGAGAATGCGTCCATAACCAGGGCCCAGACTGGGCTGTCGGAGTGAAGACCCCCGAAGACCTCACCAGGTATGAGCTCCTGACGGTGGCTGAAGGGTTGACCCATATGTGTCCTGAGTGCGAACTGAGAATAGGTGCAACTGGTGTTTACAAGTGTGGCGTAGGGTCAGTTATGTGGTTGGCTTTAGTTAGATAGCTGTGGTGTAGTGTGGAGTAGCATGCAACTAGCGTGCAGCAACCAGTTTAGCTGTGGTGTAGTGTGGGGCAGCATGCAGCTAGCATGCATCAACCAGTTTAGATGTGGTGTAGTGTGGGGCAGCATACAGCTAGCATGCAGCAACCAGTTTAGCTGTGGTGTAGTGTAGTGCAGCATACAGCTAGCGTGCAGCAACCAGTTTAGCTGTGGTGTGGTGCAGCATACAGTTAGCATGGATCAACCAGTTTAGCTGTGGTGTAGTGTAGTGCAGCATACAGCTAGCGTGCATCAACCAGTTTAACTGTGGTGTAGTGTAGTGCAGCATACAGCTAGCATGCATCAACCAGTTTAACTGTGGTGTAGTGGAGTGTAGTGCAGCATACAGCTAGCGTGCAGCAACCAGTTTAGCTGTGGTGCAGTGTGGAGCAGCATACAGCTAGCGTGCAGCAACCAGTTTAGCTGTGCCTGACTTGAAGCTGATAGCCTCATCTGTTCGGGCGTAGGGGGGGGGGGGGCAGCTCTCTCTCTCTCTCTCTCTCTCTCTCTCTCTCTCTCTCTCTCTCTCTCTCTCTCTCTCTCAGGTAGTAGGCGGCCACCGACCAGGGAGCTGTATTCCCGGTACTACGGTACCGCCTGGGTATCGGTAGGGTTAGTGACGGGCAGCGCATGGGGCCAGCACTGCAGTGGCTGTTAGGTTTCACTAGGCTCAGGTGTTCTGTATTTTCCCTCCGCCTCTCCCACACCTAGGCAGCTGGGCTGTCAGTCCACAAGCGTTCAGTCTCTCCACCTCACTCATAGCGCTTGACACCTCGCTCACACGACTCGTCATTCGTAAGTCTTTTCTCCGGCGGTGAGCGCTACGAGCTGGCCCTCCTTTATAGCAAAATCCTCTAAGTACTCCTAAGTACACACACACACACACACACACACACACACACACACACACACACACACACACACAGTCTCTCTCTCTCTCTCTCTCTCTCTCTCTCTCTCTCTCTCTCTCTCTCTCTCTCTCTCTCTCTCTCTCAACCCTTTCCTTGGGACGTCCTTGTCGGCGGCTGGGCCAGGGCCGGGCACTTCCTGCCCCCAGACACACACCCGGCCGGTTGTTTGGGTTTCCTCTTAATCATCTGGGAGGAGGAGGAGGAGGAGCAGTGGGGCGGCGGCAGTACAGTGATCCGGGCCCGCAGGTCTTCATGAAGGAGGGTCTGTGTCTCATTAAAACCCCTCCTCGTCTAATGAAATACGGTAATTAAGAATGTAGGGCCGGGTGTGTGCAGGGTATGGGTCTCTGGTGAGTCTTTGTGGTAAAGGATGTTAATAATTATGATTGTTAGATTTACTGAATTTTTTGATGATCGGATTTGCTGGTTTACGTGTGGACAGAGGTTGAACATATGCCAAGGAAGGGCACACTGGGTTGTCATGAGGATATAGGCTATGGTGGGATGGGTCTGCCATGTGGGGAGAGGCTGTAAAAATGGAAATTATATTAATTATACTAGTAGTAGGAATAATAATAGTAATAATAATGGTTATGATAATAGTAATAATAATGATAACAATCATAATCATAGAAGAGTGCTCGTGAGTGGTTCTGAGCGCAAGACCAGTTCTTCGTCTGTTCCTGGGAAATGCCGAACTAGAATGAAAAGAATGCTATTAATAAGGATGATAGTAATGAAAAATAATAATAATCACAAATAACGGTTTGTTTAATTAGCAGTAGCCAGAGGGGGGAGAGCGGAAATGCTCGCAATATTGACAATAGAGCTATAAAAAGGGAAGGGCGAGGGAAGGATTAAACGACCCTCACACAACTATTGAGGTGGTCGCGTACTGTGGTGGTCACGGGATGGGGGGTCTGCACGGGCATGGATGGGCGCCATTTCCTTGTGGTGGCGGACTGCAACCTGGGGACGAGGGATCTCGGCCGGCAGGCGGTGACGAGAACGCGAATGATCAGTCTTCCGGGATTAGCTAAAGTAAAGTCTGTGTAATGGATTGTGTTTCTGGGATGAACATGATTTACGGAACCGCCTGGTCATTTACGTATTAGACCTTTGGAACATTGATGTGGTTACTTGTATACAGAATTACAGCACGCATGAAGGCGGGTGTGTAGCTTTAGAGTCAGTGTATAGCAGGTATGAGGGCGGGTGTGTATGTTGGTGTGAGATGTGTACCAGGTTTGAGGGCGGTTTTGTAGGTTTGGGGTCAGGTGTATAGCAGGTATGAAGGCGGATGTGTATGTTAGGATGAGGTGTGTAGCAGGTATGAAGGCGGGTGTGTATGCTGGGGTGAAGTGTGTAACAGGTATGAGGGCGGGTGTGTATGTTTGGGTGAGGTGTGTATTGGGTATTAGGGCGGGTGTGTATGTTGGAGTGAGGTGTATACCAGGTATGAGGGCGGGTATGCATGTTGGGGTGAGGTGTGTACCAGGTATGAGGGCGGGTGTGTATATTGGGGTGAGGTGTGTATCTGGTATGAGGGCGGGTTCTTTGTGTTAGGATTGGCTTCTGCCTTCTCGTTCGCCCCTCTAGCTCTTTATCAACAACTGATAGCTTAACTGCTCAAGGTGTACACACACACACACACACACACACACACACACACACACACACACGACTCTCTAAGTCTCATGGGCCGAGGTTCGAGTCCCGGACAGGCAAGCAACTGTATATTTGGCGCTTCGGCCTATTTGGAGATGTTAATGTACATAATGAAGTACCTGCAGTGAACTATAACATCTTATGTAACATCAACCCACTGGGATCTGACTTAGACCCTCTGTGACCTCTGTAATCCTTTTGCGCTACCGCTCACAGGTTTTGACCTGACCCATAACGACTAGGTCAAAGACCACGCCATTATACGCCCAGTGTGTCGCACCGTCGTGCTCAGGGGGGTTCATTAAAGCCATTAATGAGGTAGGTTAAAAGGATAACTAATTTATAATTACCTTGATGCGGGTCAGATGATGTTGCTGTAGCTGTCAATACGTACAACACAGGCAGTGGATGCAAGGCACGGGAGTCACGGCCATGGACGCGCAACATTCGCCAATTTAAACACTGGATGTTGTTTTTGTTTTGCATCCCACTGAAATGAACCCTGTGTGTTGGAGATGAGTCGGCGTGATGCGACACAGTACTTCTGGGTGCTGGTATGTGTAATAATGGCCATTTTGTCCAAAAAGGTTTCGAGTTTTTCTCTGTACCAGACTTGCCTTCAGATAATATCAAGACTTTTTCATTTTTTTGTAAAATATGTGTGAAATATATACTATATTGGTGTGGATATGATTTCTGTGCATTTCCCTGGTTTATTGTTTGTTTTGTTATGCGAGAGATGATGGGCGAGGAATGTCATTTGGAATGACGTGAGAGTGGAGGTGTGTTGGTGCCTCGCGTAGGTGGATGTGAAAATGGTCATGTTTGCCCCGAGTTGGTCAAGCTGCCTGCATCCACGCTCTCAACTTGCCAGGTCACACCCACGACCTGTCAAGAATATACCCTGCAGCCTGTCAAGCCACACCCCCACGGCTTGTCAAACCGTACAGGTAGCCACCGAAGCCACGTTTGACCCCGTGCTCTGTCAAAATATGCCTACGACTTGTCAAAGCCACACTTACAACTTGTCAAGCGACGCCCATGATTGGTCCTTCCTCACCCGCATCTCCATCAAGCCAAGGCCCGCAGCAGTCAGGCCGAACACCAAACCACAACCTCACAACCCACAACACTCCTAGCCATGCATACTCCCTCCCATGCACACACCACAACACTAGAGAAAGCTGTCACAACCCACAACACTCCTAGCCATGCATACTCCCTCCCATGCACACACCACAACACTAGAGAAAGCTGTCACAACCCACAACACTCCTAGTCATGCATACTCCCTCCCATGCACACACCACAACACTAGAGAAAGGCTGATGTAGGTACGACGTGCATTCAGATCTTCATTCACAAAACATATCAGTGCCTCTCCTCTTGATGATGTGCCCCCCCCCCCCCCAACCACCACCAGGCGCTCCCCCCAGTCAACCACCACCACCATCAACCACGCCAACCAGCATATCCTGCCACACCCCTCTCGCCACGCCACGCCCTCACCACATCCAGTCTGGTGGCCCACCACCACCTCCTCCTCCTCTTCCCCCTCTCTCTCTCCCTCCTCCTCCGCCTCCGCCACGCCTCGCCTATCTATCCACTTTAAGCTCACTAATTACCTCCAGTATTAATGACCCGTAATCATTGCCATTGCCGCGAATTCTTCATTTGGCATCCATGTGTGGGAAGGGCCATTATAGAAGGCAGGTGGGTCCGCCTGGCTGCCGGGGGGTCGTACACGGGTCGGGTGAGGCTTGTAACATAACATGAACCTGATGATGAATGACGACTCGTGTGACGTCACATGGGTACGATGATGAATGACGATTCGTGTGACGTCATGTATGATGATAAATGACTCGTGTGACGTCACGTGAGTATGATGAATGACGATTCGTGTGACGTCATGTATGATGATAAATGACTTGTAACGTCACATGAGTATGATGATGAATGACGACTCGTGTGACGTCACGTGAGTATGATGAATGAAGACTCGTGTGACGTCACATGAGTATGATGATGAATGACGACTCGTGTGACGTCACATGAGTACGATGATGAATGACGACTCGTGTGACGTCACGTGAGTATGATGATGAATGACAGACTCATGTACCATCACATGAATATGATGATGAGTAAGTGAATAGCATTACTCACATCTGCTGAGGATGTGGTGTGGGAGCAGGAGTGATGGTATGGGTGTGTCATATGGTTCCGCTGTCCTCGCATGACACCTGGCTCTGGCGCCTTGACACACCCTGGGTTCTGGTCTTGACACCATGACACTCGTGCCTATTGTCTGGCACCATGACACTCGTGGCTGTTGTCCGGCACCATGACACTTGGGCATATGTTTTGGCACCATGACACTCGTGGTTATGGTCTGGCACCATGACACTTGGGCATATGTTTTGGCACCATGACACTCGTGGTTATGGTCTGGCACCATGACACTTGGGCATATGTTTTGGCACCATGACACTCGTGGTTATGGTCTGGCACCATGACACTTGGGCATGTTTTGGCACCATGACACTCGTGGTTATGGTCTGGCACCATGACACTTGGGCATATGTTTTGGCACCATGACACTCGTGGTTATGGTCTGGCACCATGACACTTGGGCATATGTTTTGGCACCATGGCACTCGTGGTTATGGTCTGGCACCATGACACTTGGGCATATGTTTTGGCACCATGACACTCGTGGCTATTGTCTGGCACCATGACACTTGGGCATATGTTTTGGCACCATGACACTCGTGGTTATGGTCTGGCACCATGACACTTGGGCATATGTTTTGGCACCATGACACTCGTGGTTATGGTCTGGCACCATGACACTTGGGCATATGTTTTGGCACCATGACACTCGTGGTTATGGTCTGGCACCATGACACTTGGGCATATGTTTTGGCACCATGACACTCGTGGTTATGGTCTGGCACCATGACACTTGGGCATATGTTTTGGCACCATGGCACTCGTGGTTATGGTCTGGCACCATGACACTTGGGCATATGTTTTGGCACCATGACACTCGTGGCTATTGTCTGGCACCATGACACTTGGGCATATGTTTTGGCACCATGGCACTCGTGGTTCTGGTCTGGCACCATGACACTTGGGCATATGTTTTGGCACCATGACACTCGTGGTTCTGGTCTGGCACCATGACACTTGGGCATATGTTTTGGCACCATGACACTCGTGGTTCTGGTCTGGCACCATGACACTTGGGCATATGTTTTGGCACCATGACACTCGTGGTTATGGTCTGGCACCATGACACTTGGGCATATGTTTTGGCACCATGACACTCGTGGTTATGGTCTGGCACCATGACACTTGGGCATATGTTTTGGCACCATGGCACTCGTGGTTATGGTCTGGCACCATGACACTTGGGCATATGTTTTGGCACCATGACACTCGTGGCTATTGTCTGGCACCATGACACTTGGGCATATGTTTTGGCACCATGGCACTCGTGGTTCTGGTCTGGCACCATGACACTTGGGCATATGTTTTGGCACCATGACACTCGTGGTTCTGGTCTGGCACCATGACACTTGGGCATATGTTTTGGCACCATGACACTCGTGGTTCTGGTCTGGCACCATGACATCTTGCCACTTGGGGTGTGGCAACCTGGGACGTACACATGCCAGCGTTACGTTCCACTGGAGGATCAGTGGACGTTTGTGGACGTTCTGTCATTACCTGGTATCACTCTGGCTTGGTTACTACTGCTTTGTTACAGCTGCATGTTGATTTTGTTGCAGTTGCTTTGTTACTGTTGCTTTTGTTACTTTGTTACTTTTGCATTTTTACTGTTGCTTTGTTACTGTTGCTTTTGTTACTTTGTTACTTTTGCATTTTTACTGTTGCTTTGTTACTGTTGCTTTTGTTACTTTGTTACTTTTGCATTTTTACTGTTGCTTTGTTACTGTTGCTTTGTTAGAAAACCGTCAACTCCCATAGGTGTCAGTTGTGTTTGTCTCGTGTTTCAGTAATGTCGTTGTATATTTAGTTCTCTGATTTGGTCTCGTGATTATTGTTTTATTACCTTTTTGTTAAGTCTTGGGAAACATAATTTTTGTGTTTATTTGCCAGGTATGTTTTTCATGATATTGCATGTGTAGTTAGCTGGTGTGTGTGTGTGTGTGTGTGTGTGTGTGTGTGTTACGCTTTTTTGTTTTGTTTTTCTTATGATAGCAGTAAAGTTATTATTATTATTATTATTATAATTATTATTATTATTATTATTATTATTATTATAATCGTTGTTATTCTGAATATTGCTTATGTTTGGCATCATGTCACTTGGGTGACATTATTATTATTATTATTATTATTATTATTGTTATTGTTATATTATTATTATTATTGTTATTATTATTATTATTATTATTATTATTGTTATTATTATTATTATTATTATTATTATTATTATTATTATTATTATTGCTGTTGTTATTATCATTGTTATGAGGATTATCATTATATATGCGTTTATTATTATTATTATTAGTAGTAGTAGTAGTAGTAGTACGCCTTTGTGGATCAGTTTTCATTACTTTTATCGTTTTTTTTTTTTCATATATTCTGGATACATACGTATCCCATGTTCGCACCAGCGTTCTTGATGGCTTGGAGGTCGAGCGAGAGGTAAGAGCGTGTAAGGTCTTCATCGCTGTGTGGTGTCTCCCCAGCACTTGGGCCAGAGGTCAAGCTCGAGGAAGAGGGTTTTGAGAGCAGGTGGTCATCCTTCAAGCGGGGAGAGGTTCGTGGTGCTGTGTGTATACCTTCCTCCCTAATGTCCGTTTTTCTTGTCTCGTGTACAGATGTGGTACTTTGTAAGAGGGTGGGGGGGGGGGGGGGGTCGATTTAAGCTCAGGAGTACGACTGTACGACCGATGAGCATGACTGTACGACCAGTGAGCATGACTGTACGACCAGTGAGCATGACTGCGATACCCTCGGGTAAGATAACGTGGACAAAGGCCACGCCATCCTACCCAAGGGTCGTACCATCGTGCTCTAAGGTCGCGCCGTCACGCTCAAGAGTCATACCGTCATGCTCAAGGGTCGCAACTTCGTGTTCATGGGTCGCACCGTCGTGCTGAGGGGTCGTACTGTCGTGTTCAAGGGTCGCACCGTCGTGCTCAGGGGTCGTGACGTCGTGTTCAAGGGTCGCACTGTCGTGCTCAAGGGTCGTACCGTCGTGCTCAAGGGTCGCACTGTCGTGCTCAAGGGTCGAACCGTCGTGCTCAAGGGTCGTACCGTCGTACTCAAGGAGTAGGAACTTTCCAGGGAAGAGCAGAAGTGTTTCCCACGGCGACACACACACACACACACACACACACACACACACACACACACACACACACACACACACACACCTGAAGCAGAGTCGTCTACGGCCAAGACCTCTAAGTGTGTGTGTGTGTGTGTGTGTGTGTGTGTGTGTGTGTGACTTCCTCCCTTTCCTCTTCAGCCTGGCCGACTGTACCCGACGGTTAACGATAGTGACTTAGTGTAACGACAGAGCGTGACGGTTAACGAGAGGGACTTTTAAGCGCAACGACAGAGCGCGACAGTGATTAGCGAGTCACGCCAACCCACAGAACTCGCAGGTCACCTTCGTTCGATAAGGTTCTGCGTTGAGGTGAGGTTCTGCCTTGGTAGATGCGATCGTGCGCGTTAGACAACGTTGCGCACCACACAGCAGCAAACGACCCCGAGTCAGATGTCCCGGTTCATAAGGCTTGCTGGTAACTTCCACACCTGGATAGGTAACTCCTCCATGCCTGGGCAATGTAACGCCCACACACCTGGACAGGTAACTCCCACACCTGGACAGGTGAACCTCAAGCTTTTGGGTAGGTTACTCCTCCACACCTGGGCAAGTAACTCCCACACAGCTGGACAGGTAACTTTAACACACCTGGACTCAAAACTCCAACTACACTTGTGGTCAGATGACCTTCCCACACACCTGGACACAAGACTCCCACACACCCGTGGTCAGGTGATCCGCGCACACGTGGATTCGTAACTCCCACACACACACGTGGTCAAGTGACCCTCCCACACGCGTGGACTCGTAACTCCCACACACTCGTGGTCAGGTGATCCCCGCACACGTGTACTCGTAACTCCCACACACACGTACTCAGGTGACCCTCCCACCCACCTGGACTCGTAACTCCCACACACACGTACTCAGGTGACCCTCTCACCCACCTGGACTCGTAACTCCCACACACACACGTAGTCAGGTGACCCTCCCACCCACCTGGACTCGTAAGTCCCACACACACGTACTCAGGTGACCCTCCCACCCACCTGCACTCGTAACTCCCACACACACACGTAGTCAGGTGACCCTCCCGCCCACCTGGACTCGTAACTCCCACACACACGTAGTCAGGTGAGCCTCCCACCCACCTGGACTCGTAACTCCCACACACACGTAGTCAGGTGACCCTCCCACCCACCTGGACTCGTAACTCCCACACAGACGTAGTCAGGTGACCCTCCCACCCACCTGGATTCGTAACTCCCACACACACGTAGTCAGGTGACCCCCTCACCCACCTGGACTCCTAACTCCCACACACACGTAGTCAGGTGACCCTCCCACACACCTTGTCACGTAACTCCTCACACCTGGGCAGATGAAGCCTTCTCTCGCACCACAAGGCACCGTACCGCAGCACATGGCTGGCAAGACCAACAACACGTCCACAAAAATATGATTTGTATCATAGCATCGTGGCAGACCAGGAGGGGCACTTGGCCCCTTCAAACACCACGTTACGACCCTTAGATGTGATGATATGGTTTGCCCTTTTCCTTCGGTTACCCTTAAAGGCCTGGACGTCTCACCGAGTGGCCTGGGCGTCGTGTTAAAGGGTCGTACCGTTGTGCTTAAGGGTCGTACCATCCTGCTCAGAGGATGATCCCGCGGTGTTCAAGGGGTTAAACTGTCGTGTCAAAGGGTCGTACCATCGTACTCTGGGGGGGTTATACCGTCGTGTCAAGGGGTCTCTCTCGTCGTGATCACCTGGTCGCACCGTCGTGCTCATGGGGCTTGGTTCAGGCATGGGAACGACAGACGTGGGTGGAGTCCACCACACGACACAACGACCACATAACAACATCGATAAGTGACCTGAGAGAAAATTCCTGTGTGACCCCGGATGTCAGGGGCCACGCCCCCGGGGTCGAGTCATGAATGAGACACGAGTCAGGTCAGCCCTGAACTTTTAACCTTATGCAGCTGCCTTTGACCTCCCATGGGGATGGGGGGGGGGTTTAGGGTCACGCCCACCCTGGGTCAGAAATGAGTTTGGTCATTCGTGAACCCTAACCTTACGTAAGCGGCTTTCCCAAGAGGGTGGGTCAAGCCCACACCGGGTCAGACGTGAATGATACATGACTGAGGCCAGTTCTGAACCGTGGTCTTACGAGAGTGCCTTTGGCCTGAGAGAGAGAGAGAGAGAGAGAGAGAGAGAGAGAGAGAGAGAGAGAGAGAGAGAGAGAGAGAGAGAGAGAGACGGGTCACCTCCCACACCGGGTGCGTCGTGAATGGGACATGAGTGAGGTGAATATGACCTTCTTTCTCCCTCTGACATGACCTCCCACACCTCACATGCTCCCCGCCATCGCTACACGGGAGACAAAATGACTTTCGGTGTTTCTCGGGTGATATCCACTCCACTCCTGGCCGGCAGACGTACGTGCGGGAACTGAAGTTATTTCTCCCTGAAGGCTATGGACTTATATATGGTAGAGGCAGTGGAAATATGACCTAAGGGGTCGATGGCCAGCATGTTGCGTCTGGCCAGAAAATTGGACTTAATGTAGTCTGTGGAACACGACTTTGAGTCCACTTGAGAATGGTGGTCTGCCCTTCAAGGGAAACGCCAAAGGTCAGGTCACCATGCTCAAGGGTTGTATCGTCGTGTTCAAGGGCCATACTGTCGTTGCTCAAGCGTCGTACCGTCTTGTTCAAGGGCAGTGCTGTCGTTGCTTAGGGTCGTACCGTCGTGGTCAAGGGCCGCACTGTGATGCTCAAGGCTCGTCCCTTCGTGTTCAAGGGCCATGCTATCGTGCTTAGGGTCGTATCGTCGTTCTCAAGGGCCATCGTGTCGTTGTTCAAGGGTCGTTCCGTCTTGCTAAGGGTCGTACCGTCGTGCTCAAGGGCCGTACTCTCATGTGCAAGGCTCGTACCGCCGTGTTCAGTAGGGTGAGAGAGGATGCGACAGTTGGTGTACAGTTTAGACACAAACTCTGAGGTTGATTATGGGTTTCTGTATGTATATCAACACCTCCCCATGACACGCTCTGAGGCAGTGGGGAGTATAGTGGGGAGAGCGGGAAGGAGATGAATGGGGAGGGGGTGTCGTAATAGTGATGAGGGCAGCGGAATGCAAGCCAATAATCAAGAGGGCCCCCCCCCTTCCCCCCGCAATAACCATCGCTTGGGCCCCATTTACAGTTCCCATTCCTTCCCCTCCCCTTTCTCTTTCCCCCAACTCCCCGTACAGCACACTCCTCCTCCTCCCCAACCCTCCAGATTGGAATGTAGGTCGTGGTTATGTCCTTTGTTTGGCAAGTTATATGAGAAAAATAATCTTTGTTTCTATTGATACGCCTTGATCTCCCTCCCTCCCTACTCCCTTATTGTATGAAGCCATTTCCTACCCCCACACTACCCTTCCATCCCCTACCCATCCATCCCCGACCCCCGGGAACTGTTACCCCTTCCCACCCTATTTCCATCACTCATTTCCCTCCTCTCCCTCGTCTTCTATCACCATGGGGGAGGGGGAGCTAGTGTGGTGGGGGTGTTCCTCCGCGTGGTCGCTAAACACATAGCAGCAGCAGCAACAGTAATTAGTGACGTTCGCAGGTGATTAGCACAGTAATTAAGATAATGATAAGAGTTACGATAATGAAGCTGCTCTACGCTGTGTTATACTACGTTATTTACACACACACACACACACACACACACACACACACACACACACACACACACACACACTCACCCGTCCCTGCACCAGCTGCTACCTCCTAGGTTTCGCACTACCCCCTGCCTCACACTCACTACCCCTTGCCTCACACCTGTCATCTCCCTGCCTCACTTTTGTCACCTCCCTGCCTCACACTTAGTAACCCCCTTTCCTCACACTTGTCACCTCCCTGCCGGACAGCCACCGTCACACTGGTGCCAGCTCCCAGCCGCCTCCCCCTGCCCCACGCCATCTTCCATATGAACACTAATCCCTTCCTTTAGAATCAGGAGAGAGCCGGCCTCCTGCTCCCCTCCGCCAGTGTCACCCGACCCAGCCAGCCACGGTGCTTCCCTCCCTCCTTCCCTCCCTCAACTCCTCCTGACACAGCTGGGACTAATTAAAACTTAGCTGTGTTTTAGCTTGGCACGGTAGCTCCCCCCCTTGTCAAGCTTTTGACCTGCGGCTCCTTAACACGGTTATGGCCACCGTGTTCCTTTCTTCTGAAATCTCTGAAACTTCTTTCCTTAAGGGTATTTACATATTTGTTTTTTGTTAGGTATTGTTTTTACCTGTTGTATATCGAGGGGCTGGAGACGCTGACTGGAGCCCTTATCGAGGCCGGACTTTGACCTGCAGCTGCCAAAAAGAGAAAAAAGATGGAAAAGTAAGGCCACAAAAGGGAAGGTAATCCAGAGTTTGTCAGGAATTCGTGGACCCACCATTTAAAGTGGGGTGGGTAGGGAGGATGGCAGCTGTGGGGGGAAGACCTCAGGAGCCTGGTGGAGTTGGCCGTAGACCGTAGGGTTTCTTCTACGGACGACGGTGTCGGTAGACTCGCCCAGTCTGTGCGTGGCACGGACCATCCCCTCCTCCCTCTCCCCCCATGTCGTACGGAATCTACGTTCGCCAAACCAACGTAAGCGACGTTGTAGTTTGGGTTTGTGTGTAGCGTTCGGCTGGTCTTCTACGTCGCCTCCTTCAGTGTATATCTTAATGCTTCCGCTCCGACAGTACCTGGCTGTCCCAGGCTTCGCCTTCTACAGGTTTCTGGCCCGTGGTGTTCGCCCCACTCCCGTGTCTGCAACCTTCCCTCCCTCCCTTCCCTGCAGGGTAGCGGCTGGGTCCACTGAAATTGATTCTACCACTGGATCGATACGAGAGCATAGTTGAGGGGATGATCAGCGCTGATGTGTCCCCCTCCTCCTTTCCCAGCTTTCTGTGGTCCTCTCCCCTTCATTTCTACTGTTTTCTCCTCCCTTTCCTCCCCACATTACTCCTCTCCCCTACCTTCGCCCCCCCCCTACCCTTCAAAATATAGTCTCCTCCCTTCCTTACTTAGTCCTCTCCCCCTCTCTCTCCCCACTCTCCCCCTCCCACTGTAGTCTTCTCCCTTCCCTACCTGCATAAGCCTTATCTCAGTCCTTCATTCTGCCCGTCTCCTCCTTTCCCCATCTGCATAACTTCACTCCCTTCCTTTCCCACTGTGCTCTTTTTCCCTTCCCTGTCTACGTACGTCCTCTCCCTCCCCATCCTACTGTAGTCTTTTCCCTCCTACCTAGTTTAGTCCTCTCCCATACTTTGCCTTCCCTACCCACATTAGTCCTCTCCCTTACCTTACCTTTCCCTACGACAGAAACCCCTCTCCTCACCTTCTGCTTCTCTGGCCCCTGTTTCCACATTTGCTAAATTTACTCCTCCCCTCCTCATCTCTCTCTCTCTCTCTCTCTCTCTCTCTCTCTCTCTCTCTCTCTCTCTCTCTCTCTCTCTCTCTCTCTCTCTCCCTAAAATAGTTCACTCCGGGGCTCTTCCTGTGTGTGTGTGTGTGTGTGTGTGTGTGTGTGTGTGTGTGTGTGTGTGTGTGTGTGTGTCCTTCCCTTCCTTGCCATCTCATCTTACCCTCTGGGTTCGTCCCCCTCAGCCTGCCTGCCTGCCTCTCTCTCTCTCTCTCTCTCTCTCTCTCTCTCTCTCTCTCTCTCTCTCTCTCTCTCTCTCTCTCTCTCTCTCTCTCTCTCTCTCTCATCATTCGTTCCTGCTCTTGCCTCCTGTACTGTATGACTCCTCCGGCCCTCCCCAGTCTCCCTGCTTCCCATGGGGCCATCTGTACCCATGGCGCCTGCTGCTGACCACTGATCCACCCCATGCCATTTGTTTTTTTCTCTCATTAATCCCCCATGCATGATTTCCCTATCCAGAGTCCTCGGCCTATCCCATGGCTTCATCCCTTCCCCCTATCCACCGGTGTATAGGGTCCATCCATCGCCCGTCCGGTGAGTTAGGGGCGACCCCCGGAGTTAAGGGGGTGGACCCCCCCCCCCCAGCGCCTCGCCGCCCCATACATCACCGTTAAACCCCTGTTGCCGGCCCCCCAGGGGCAAGCCAGTATACCATCCACGTACAGGAGCGTCACCTGATAGGTGTGTGTGTGTGTGTGTGTGCGGGGGGAGGGGCTGCTGCTCAGATGGTCGCTCTGGATGAAATGTGAGCCAGCTGCCGAGAGTCACTGACGTAAGAGATCAGCCAGAGTCGGATTGCCACCGCCTCCTGCCTACCCCCGCCGTCCATGGGCCATTTTTTTTTTTTTATTCCTTTTTATAGGATGGTTGGAAGCCGCCCCCCCCCCCCCCGGGGGGGAGGGGGGGGGGGAGAGAGAGAGAGAGAGAGAGAGAGAGAGAGAGAGAGAGAGTAAAGTGGGGGGAAACAGGCGAAAAGATGATGTACAGTAGGTTTGATATGGGAGGAGGGGGGTGTTGTTGGTGTAATTGATTACCTTTATGTAATTACTTGTTTCTCCTGTACGGGAGGAGGGGAGGGGGGGATCTACCCTCGTGGGCCCCCCCTTGTTTCCTGAACAATATCTCGTATCGTACAACTTTAACTTTTATATATGCTGTCTGCATACACGAACTCGTAACTCACTATTGATTTGTGCCGGTAACCCCGGTAAATTTATCGTGCACCCCCATGCTCCTGCTGTGAGCGGTAGCGCAAAAGGATTACAGGGGTCAGAAAGGGTCTCAGTCAGACCCCAGTGGGTCAGTATGACATATGATGTTACAGATTTCCTACATATGCTTCATTACATACATTGCATACTTTCATATAATAAGTTTTACCGATTAGATACAAAATGTGGATACAAACTTAAAATGTCAGGTATCTTGTTATTAACAATAAGGTGTTGTGACATTTCTGGCAGGGTTTGTTTAGATCTGTCCCAAAAAGGCTCTATTTTTTTTTTTTTTTCACATGCTAAGACAAAGTGTTTTGGTTAGGTTGTGTTTGTCCACCACCACCACCACCACTCGTATGCTGGGGAAAGTACTCCTTTACAGTCGAGCAAACAAGTTTCTTGCATAATTTCTTGTTGCTACCAAGGGTTGTTCAGTCCCCGCGTTTTTCGCTGAATCATTCACTTTTTGCGGTATCAAACTGATTTAGAAATTTAAAGAATTTAGAAAAAAAAAAACCCTCCCCCCCTCAGCCTTTTTATGCTGGGCAAATTTAAAGCCTTTAGTCTTTTGCTGTAACTCACCTGTCTTCGTCTTCCTTCCTCTGGACATTCTTTATAAGTTCTCTTTGCCTTTTTTTTTTTTTTTTTCAACTGCCGCGACCAAACTTCAGTATCCTGTACTAGTTTTGGCTAAGCGTAGGATGTGAACAGCCTGCTGAAATTTGCAGGTAATACCGGTTGGAATGGAATAATTCATCCCTCATGTTCCTCTCGCACACATATATATTCCCGCAACTTATTTCTTGCAAGTTAATATACATTTTGAGGCATACGTTCATAGGGTCTCATCCCCATTACATTTATCCGGGTTATCAACCATGTATCAGACCTACATTGGAATTTGTCCAGGTCCCCTTGTAAGGTGATGCAATCCTTCTCGCTCTTTGCTTTTCTCATGACTTCGGCGTCATCCACAAACACGTACAGGTTGAAGTCCAGTCTTCTGGCGAGTCAGTTTAAGAGATGAAAGAAGACCAGTGGACCCAGGAGAGAACCCTGCGACCCCCGCTGATGACCTCGACCCATTTCAAGAAGGCTAAACCCCCTTGAATGGATCCATTCTTCCCTTCGAATGTAATAATCCTTAATCCTTCAAAGGAGTCTCCCCTTCTTTCCTGTATGGAGGTCCAGCATCTTTATGAGCCTCCTCTGTGCCACAGTGTCAAATGCTTTCAGCATTCCACATGAGACCTCCTTTCCCTGAAGCCATGCTGTCTTTCCCATGAATAATTTCTTCTCAGGAAGAGTCATCCCATTGTCTTCTGATCATCTTTTCCAGCATCTTGCAGCCCACGCTCAGCTGTGGTTCAGCGTATCCTCCCGGTCGCCTTTCTTATAATGATAGGTATGACGTCCCTGCCATTATTCACTTCCATCTTAAACAACGTTTTAAGCGGGTTGTCAGGTGCACCACACATCTCCATCACATACGGTGTTTGTGATCACCATTTGTGGAAATTGGAGAGAGTTTTAAATTCGTTTTACCCCCGTCTCTTTACCTTACTTGTAGGCATGTGTACTAAGTCTTTACTCCTGTGTGTATTCATATGCACACCGCAGCCTGAACCAGTTCTGCTGCGCGCGCGTGTGTGTGTGTGTGTGTGTGTGTGTGTGTGTGTGTGTGCTCATTGTGTGTGGTGATGGATGAGGGGTGTTGCTCTCGGGGCTTTCAGTCTATGAGGGTACGACATTACTTCTTCCAACTGAGACCCTACAGCCTTTCATGAGCGCCTTAAGCGACCTTCCTCATGTGGAGGAGGAGGAGCAGCAGGGGGGGGGGGGGAGGTGGCAGACATGGAGGAGGAGTAGGAAGGAGAGGAGGTGGCAGACGTGGAGGAGGAGCAGGAAGGAGAGGAGGTGGCAGACGTGGAGGAGGAGCAGCAGGAGGGACAGGAGGTGGCAGACGTGGAGGAGGAGCAGGAAGGAGAGGAGGTGGCTGACGTGGAAGAAGAGCAGGAGGGAGAGGGGGTGGCAGACGTGGAAGAGGAGCAGGAGGGAGAGGAGGTGGCTGACGTGGAGGAGGAGCAGCAGGAGGGACAGGAGGTGGCAGACGTGGAGGAGGAGCAGCAGGGTATTTTGCCCGTGGATTTCCCATTTTGTATCCTTTTTTTTTCCCCATGTGAGTGGAGTTAGTCCTTCCGTTCTTCGTGGCATTTTCTGACTTTTTACCTCCTTGGGGGAGGCCTCGCGTGCGTCCGTATGTATATGCTTCATGCGAGGTGGTATATGTTTTTGTCCTATGTGTCAGGCAGGGCTGGAGTATTCCCCGATCTGACAAGGCTAATGTCGCGTTCTTCCCAGACGCCCATTAACGATAAGTTACAGGCGAAGGATAGATTAGTTTGATATTTGTAACCCCCACAGCTTCATGTATATTGTAAGATAACGAAAATGTTACCTCAAAAAAAAATTAAGGTTTGGCCTTCGTCATTTCGAGTCATTGGTATTGTTGATCGGTTTAGAGAACTTGCCAGTGTTCGGTTTGAGGTCACTCGGCGAACAATGGCTTGTTCTTGTGTCGTGGCAGTTGATGGTTGTGCTGTTAGGGCGGCCTATTAGGTTAACTGGTGCGGAATTGACCTCTTTTTATTGGGAAGCGAGGGGGGGGGGGGGGGGGGGCATGACGCCATGCACATTGGTGTAATTACGTTATTGCTCTGAGCGTGGGATGGTAATGATGTAGTTATGACCGTAATGTCCGTGATGAGTGCGGTACTGGCGAAGTAACGGTGTGGTGCGGTAGGAAGGACACAGGTACACGCACGGTACAGCCCTGGAATACGACGGTACAGCCCTGCAATACGATGGCACAACCCTTGAATGTGACGGTACAGCCTTTGAGCAACGACGGTACGACCTATGTGTATGGTGGCCAGGCCTTTGACCTGATCCTTAAGGTCGTGTTTTCATTCTCCTCGCATGTGGGGGTCGTGCCTTCATGCTCAGAGGCCGTGACGTCGTTCTCAGTGGCCCGTGCTCGAGGGTCGTACCGTCGTATTCCAGGATCATATCGTCAAGCGGAAGGGTTCGAAGCCCATGTGAAAGCGTTTATTGCCCTCTGTGCCGGCCAGTGGCTGGGTGTGGCCGGGGTACTGGTGAGCGTCCTGGACAAGAGCTAGAGGGAGGCGAAGCGTCCGTATTGTTCCCTCACCTACGTCCTCTCTCTCTCTCTCTCTCTCTCTCTCTCTCTCTCTCTCTCTCTCTCTCTCTCTCTCTCTCTCTCAGCACGAACGGTACGACCCCGTAGGGCGGTGCGATTGCTCGGCCGACTCCTCTCTTCTCCCTCACCCCCACCTACCACCACCGCCAGCAAATGTCAGGTCAGAGGTCGCGCCGTCAAGCTTAAGAGGTTAAAGATCATAACACCTTTGTATCTCCGTGTTCCGGTCAGTTTTTTTTTCTTCACATATCGAGAAGGTAAAATGTGTATGATACGTCTGTGTATGTGTGTGTGTGTGTGTGTGTGTGTGTGTGTGTGCGCTACTGGACTCTGCCTGCTGGAGGTTATTACACCGCGAGTGAAGTCACCTTCGGCGATATGTGTATCATTGAGAACACAGGCTCGTCAAAGGACTCTCTCTCTCTCTCTCTGTCTCTCTCTCTCTCTCTCTCTCTCTCTCTCTCTCTCTCTCTCTCTCTCTCTCTCTCTCTCTCCAAAGGGTTCTACATATCACAGCTAATGGAAGTAGCTCAGCCTTGGAACTTTTGGAATACTTGTCCTAGTACAATTATATATATATATATATATATATATATATATATATATATATATATATATATATATATATATATATATATATATATATATATACATATATATATATATATATATATATATATATATATACATATAGTATGAAAAAAAAATAGTGGTTCCAACAATGTTGTAGGACAATATGTGGTGTGAGGTGGTTTGATCGAGTAAGTAATAATAGGGTAAGAGAGATGTGTGGTAATAAAAAGAGTATGGTTGAAAGAGTAGAAGAGGGTGTTTTGAAATGGATTGGGCACATGGAGAAAATGAGTGAGGAGAGATTGACCAAGAGGATATATGTGTCGGAGGTGGAGGGAACGAGGAGAAGTGGGAGACCAAATTGGAGGTGGAAAGATGGAGTGAAAAAGATTTTGTGTGATCGGGGCCTGAACATGCAGGAAGGTGAAAGGAGGGCAAGGAATAGAATGAATTGGATCGATGTGGTATACCGGGGTTGACGTGTGGACGTGTGTGTGTATACATTTGTGTATGGGGATGGGTTGGGCCATTTCTTTCGTCTGTTTCCTTGCGCTACCTCGCAAATGCGGGAGACAACGACAAAGCAAAATAAATAAATAAATATATATATATATATATATATATATATATATATATATATATATATATATATATATATATATATACAACACAAATACACACTTAAGTCAACTGCTATATTGCTGTAACCATTCATCTCATAATGTCCAGTAAAGTTCATGATATATATAAACCATAGCTGTTTACTCAGTGTACATACCTTTATATCTGCCACTCTGCCTATCTAGATATACCTCACCCTTGTGCTTATCCAGTGTGGAAATATCCAGCTCACTCAGAAATTAAGTTCTTTCCATGATTGGTTAACCAGTAACTGTCGCCACCTCCCAGTTCTGTGGTATTTGGAATACCTCACGTGCACACGTCAGTCGATTGGCTGCCTAAATCCAATAAGCCACCATTTATTTGTTTTAATCATTGATTTCCATACTTAATTACACATATACCGTTTCCCAGAAGAGAAAGATAGCGCTAGGAAGATACGAAGAACATTCTCAATTACTACCATCCGCTCTCATGTATAATGCACCTTATGAAAGGTAAGGAAATATACATTCAGGTGATCATCTGTATAGTTGGTTTCCATCTGTATGGCGAAGGAATATCAACAGTTGTCATGCCCTAGAGTCGTACTGACGTGTTCAAGATCTCCGGGTCAGTATGTGATTAGGGTCATGATGACCTACCGAGGTCATTAAGGCAAGATGGGTTTTATGATCCGCTGGGCGACGACCGTCATTGATGGGAATGGTTTGTGTGGGACTTCGGGTGCCTTGTGAAATTCCCGATCGAGGTTAAAACATGCATTATGTCGACCCTCAGCCACGGGCGGCAACCATAACTTGTGTCATTACTTGAAGGAAAAAAGTTCCCCGGCGCGAAACATGGTCGACGACAGCTCTGCCGGTGGCGGTGAGAGGGGACTGCGGCGGCGGCGGCGGCTGCGGCTGCGGCAACTTTGTGATGCGAGTTCGGAATTTGAGGATGATGGAAGGAAGGCGGGTGTTGAAGGCTCCGTCCGGGGGAGGGCGCGCGTTACCTGACACTGACGTGAGGAATTTGTCCGGTTCTTCGTCGGTATGGGTTATGAATTATTCCGTCCGTGTTGTAGGATCTGCTCCTCCTCCTCCTCCTCCTCCTCCCTCGTGTTGTGTGTCCCATTTTTTTTCGTCAGCTGTGTGTGTGTGTGTGTGTGTGTGTGTGTGTGTGTGTGTGTGTGTGTGCCGTTCAGCCGCTGTTCAAGTATTTATATATCTCCTTAGGCAGGTATTTCCTCGTCTTCAGTAGAGTTGGTGCCAGTTTTCCTTCCAGAACCTGCGACTTGGACGTCTTGGCTGGAACACTAGAGGCGTCTTCAGTCCTGGCAGGCACGGAGGAAAAGCTGTTTTTCTTCGACTCTTTTTGTGTTGTGTGTTGACTCTGGATGTGCTGTTGGTACGCTGTCAACACTGTTAATGGCTGGTCGAGAGGGATGGGGGCAGATGGTGGAGGGTCGGAGGGAGCTGTGATGTGGGAGGAAGAGCGAATAAAACGTGTACTTTATGGCATCTGTATATCCCCCCCTTCGTGACTCATGGTTTCCTGTTTCATTGTATGTCTCTTCGTATCACCGTAGGATAAGAGGTGTGGTTGGGGAGGGTGGTGGTGGGATCAGGGGAGGACAGATAACAAGACACATGAAAGTTTCTGACGAGGTTACGTGCTGGAGGATAGTTCTAGGAACCTGGGTTCCTTTTTCTTTTACACGAGATACGGACAAGATAGTAAAACAAATGCGGGAGGAGTGTGGAGAAATCCCCCTCCCCCTCCTCACTCCTCACGCCTACGGCAGCAGAAGGGCGGACCTCCCACGCCTTCTGCAGCTTGGGAGTAGAAGGCACCTCCCCCACGGCAGCAGGAGAGTGGCCTTCCATGCCTCCTGCAGCGTGGGAGTGGGGTTCACATACGCCTCATACAGCAGACGAATAGAATACCTCTCTTATATGTAGGAGGAGAGTGGAAGACATCAAGCAGCAGGAGAGTGAAAGACCTCTCACGCCTCCTGCAGCAAGGCAGTGAAGGATCCCCTACACCTCCTGCAGCAGGGGAATGGGGAGGAAGGGGGATCCACTAAGCCTCCTGCATCAGGAGAATGGATGACATTCCTCACTTCTTGCAGTAAGAGACAGAAGGACCTTCCAGGATCCCAGCAGCAGGAGAGTCGAGAAACCCCCCCCCCCCACACACACACACACATACACACGCCTGGTGTGAGAGAGTGGAAGCCCCCCACATCTCCTACGTCAAGAGAGTAGAGAACCTCCCACCCCCTCCCACTCCCACGCCTCTCATTGTATGACACTGGAGAGCCTCCCTGGCTTCCTGCAGTCGGATAGTGGAGGATCCCTACACCTTCTGCAGTAGGAGAATGGAGGACCCCCACACCTCCTCCAGTAGAAGAGTGGAGGACTTTCCCCGCCTCTTGCAGGGAGAGAGGAGAATCTCAGCGCCACCTGCAGCAGGAGAGTGGAGAACTCCCACACCTCCTGCAGTAGGAGAATAAGAGGACCTCTACACCTACAGCAGGAGGATAGAGGAGAGTGGAGGACCCCCACGCCTCATGCAGGAGGAGAGTGGAGGACCCCCACGCCTCATGCAGCAGGCGAGTGGAGGACCCCCACACTCCCAGCAGTAGGAAAGTAAATGAACCTCCTGTAGCAGGAGAGTAAATGATTTCGGCGCCTCCTGGAACAGAAAGATGGAGATATCTACACCTCCTGTTGTAGAAGAATGAAGGAAGTCGACGCCTGCTGCAGCAGGAGAGCGGAGGAACCCCCAACATCTCCGGCATGAGGAGAGCTTCGGGTCAAGGGCTGGTGGGGGTAAGAGCCCAGGCGGGTGGAGGTCCGGGCCAGTGTTGTCCCCGGGCCGGCGGCTGGGAGGCCAGCACAGCCCAACGGTCCACCCTCGCTAGGGAGGGTGTCTGCCTCGCCCGAGGCGGGTCGTGTTGCTTGCTGCAGCCGGTATGTTCCCGCCTGCTTTGTGCTGTTGTAGCCCCTCTAACAAGACTAGTACGACCCGTGAGCACGACCATATATCCCCTTGGCCACGAGTACTACCTTTGGATGTGATGGCCTCATTTTTTTTTGTACTTGGCACGTAAGGGGTCGTAGGATGATGTCAAGGGGTCGTTCCATCGTGTTTAGCAATCATGACGGTCGCGTTCAGAGAGGTCAGGCCATGATGAGGTCATTCATCCTTTTATTATCTTTTTTTTTTTGTAAGATTCGAATTATTATTACCGTTACTTTCAATATCTGTGGTCGTTTTCTCCACGAGCTGCAGTTGTTTTTTTGTGAGTCAATTTTCGTGTTTTGTTTTCAGCGATTATATATTTGTTTTACTCGCTGCTCAGCACCAGGGTGTGTTTGGATGCTGTTGTAAGAATGGTAGTGCTTTGCGCGTCGTTGCTCTCCCGTTCTTGATCTTGTCATATTAGTTCAGTTATTCGTTGCTTAATATTAACCGTTATTAATCACTTTTCATCACTCATGGTTAACTTGATATTTGATCATATTTGTTACTTTGCCGTTTTGCCGTTTTCTGTTGATTATATTCGTCAATGTGATTATATCTCTCTCTGCCGTGTGTGTGTGTGTGTGTGTGTGTGTGTGTGTGTGTGTGTGTGTGTGTGTGTGATGCTAGCAGATTGGTTTACGGTAATATAAATGGTAGAAATTCTATTTTTTTTGTAAAGTAATTGTGTAAAGTAATTGAAAACTCGTATCCATTAGTTTTAGCATTTCATCCAAAGTGATTGAATGTGATGTTGTTGGATGAATAATATTGCTTTATGACTGGTATAGATTGAGGTAGAAGAAAGTGACATTGTAGTCAGTTAAGGCTAAGGGTACGTGTGACCCTTGGGTATGATGACAAGACCTTGGACCTGCCCTCAGAGGGTCAGGTTGATTAAAGGCCAGGCCCTGCACGGCCGTGCCATTGGATCGTACTGTTGTGTGTACAGTCGTACTTAGGGGTCGTACCGTCGTACGCAAGGGCCTTACCTTGTCACAAGGGTCGTACCGTCACGCTCAAGGATCGTATCTTGGCTGTCGTTGGTCGTACCGTGGTAGTGGTGGTGGAGGTGTTGTCGTACCGTTGTGCTCAAGGGTCGTACCGTCGCGCTCATGTGGCGTATCGTCACGCTCGAGGATAGTACCTTCGTTCTCAGTGGTCGTACCGTGGTGGTGGTGGGTCGTACCGTTGTGCTCGGGGGGGGGGGGGGGGAGGTTAAGGTGGTAATATACTGTGGCTCGGGTTGACGCCGCTGTGGTCGAGTTTAACGTGGGGGGTTGATAAGTGGGGTTGATGAGGCTAAGAGGCGGGTTGAATCAGTGCCAGTGGCAGACAAAGGCCAGCGAGAATGACCAGCTGGTGTGACCCGGATTATCATCAATTGTGACCCAGTCGATGACCAGCATGTTTGACCTGGTGGGTGACCAGGAAGTGTGACCCGGATTATCATCAGTTGTGACCCAGTCGATGACCAGCATGTTTGACCTGGTAGGTGACCAGGAAGTGTGACCCGGATTACCATAAAGTGTAACCCAGTAGATGACCAGCATGTTTGACCTGGTAGGTGACCAGGAAGCGTGTGATCCAGGTGACCATGAAATGTGACCCAGTAGCTGACCATCAAATGTGACCCGATAGACGGCCGGAAAGTGTGACCCGATAGATGATCAGAGAGTATGCACTAGTGGATGAGCCGCAAGTGTGTGTGACCCAGTAGATGACCAGCCAGTGTGACCACATACGTGTCAGACCGTTGTGCACACGGAGCTCATGCAATAACAATCTCATTTTTGCCTCTCTCTCTCTCTCTCTCTCTCTCTCTCTCTCTCTCTCTCTCTCTCTCTCTCTCTCATTATTTTTAAAGTCGTATCTTGTTTGAAAAGTTTACATTGTGTATGATACACACGCAGCTTGTGTGGTGGTGATGGATGCGCGCTGCTTGGTGAATAATTCGGTTGGTCTGCTGAATATTTGGCACGGCTTTCAGACGACCATTTTGGCTTGGGGATGGAGCATTACAACTGGACTCTGTGGTTGCGACCGTGTCATCCTTCTCGGGCCAATTTTTTATTACGCCTGTGCCGGACGTGTGGTTGCGACCGTATCATCCATCTGTGGTCCCTGGCTGATAAGGGCACACGGGAGTTTGACGTGAACAACAACGCTGACACACGTTACCCGAGGTGATGGTGTTTCATGTTATTGTGTGCATAGTGTAGTTCGTCGTGTGATGGGCGCGGGTGGCGAGGAAGTGGCTGATCGCACAGGAGAGACGTGTGTGGGCGTCGCGGGTGGTGTGTGTGTGTGTGTGTGTGTGTGTCACATGTGTAGGAGACTTCCGTGTGAGTACGTGTGTGTGTGTGTGTGTGGACGTGGTGACGGGTAGTGTACTGGTGTCGTGGGCGTGGTGACGGTTGGTGCAGTGGCGTTATGGGCGTGGGAGGATATGTACCTGTGTGTGGTGTGGGCGTGGGAACGTGCGCGCCCGTGTGGTGTGGGCGGGATCCAGGCGGCGGGTCATGACCACCGGCAGCAGCAGGGGGGGGAGGGAACACCCACTACAAGTTAAAGGCGATAGTGGGGCGCTGCCTCCCACGTACCTCACGCCTTCCACGCCTTTCTGCATTTCCCTCACACTGCCCACGCCCCCCTCACCCCGCCCCTTCAGGAACACGGGACCCCTCTCTCGCATCTCCCACACACACACACACACACACACAAAAGAAAAAAGATACATACATACAAACATATATATACATACATACATACATACATACATACATACATACATACATACATACACACACACACACACACACACACACACACACACACACACACACACACAGAAGCCAAAGCTAGAAATTGCTCATCAGGTTTGGTCATCTCCACTAAAGAAGTACAGAGAACTAACAGAGAAGGTCCAGAGGAAAGGAGCGAAAATGATATCGGGCTTTAAAGATGTGAGTTACAGGGAAAGAGGCTTTTGCCCAGCATGGTGGAGAGAGAAAAGTGAGGAATGACCTGATCACAGCCATGTAACTTTTAAATACTTAGGTCTTCAGCAGTTCTTTGCAAGATGCAGGGGTTAGAACACCCAGAGGACATGACAGGGAATTATGCAAAGAAAGAATTGGTAAGAAATATGTGAAGAAGTCCCTTTGTGGTTGGGAAGTGGGTGATGCATAACCTGCCTTATAGAGCATGTGGACCGTGGGCATATATAGAGTTTAAAAAGTTTTGTGATAGTTGAGAAAGTTCATTGAGATGGGGCTTTTCGAGTGAGGAACTTTTCCCTCGTTGAACAAATTAGTAATTACACACACACACACACACACACACACACACACACACACACACACACACACGCACACACACACACACAGCCTCCTCCCTCCTTCACATACAGCAGTGGTTGCCGTTGTGACCAACACACCTAACGGATCCGTGTTAGTGGGCAGCTGCCTCGCTGCCAACCCAGGTGTACGTACGCCTTGTAAGGCGAGTTGATAAATGTGTACCTGGTGTAGGCCGGGTGGGAGGGTGAGGGGGAGTGTATGTAAGGCGAGTTGATAGATGTGTACCTGCCGGTGTGTCCTGGGGGGTGTATGTTCGTGATATATATATATAATATATTATATAATTTTTTTTCTATATACTTTGTCGCTGTCTCCCGCGTTAGCTAGGTAGCGCAAGGAAACAGACGAAAGAATGGCCCAACCCATCCAGATATACATGTATATACATAAACTCCCACACGCGCCCATATACATACACAGACATATAAATATATGCACATGCACATATTCATACATGCTGTCTTCATCCATTCTCGCCGCCACCCCGCCAGACATTTCATATATATATGGCTAATTAGGGCATGGCGCTTGTAAAAAGTTGAGACGGAACAACACGAGTGTAAAATTTCCTCCACGTAACACAAGTGGTAATCAGACGCACACACGGATCTCTCTCTCTCTCTCTCTCTCTCTCTCTCTCTCTCTCTCTCTCTCTCTCTCTCTCTCTCTCTCTCTCTCTCTCTCTCAACACATACACGTCACCCCGATGCTCAGCTGATTCTTCGAAAGTTTTTCTTGTAATGTTTTAGGGGATACGCAGCAGACATTGCAAGTGCTACATACCCTCATCTGTCTGGTAATGTGATGACGTCTTCTGCCACTCTCTGCCTCGTCAGCTTCTTAAGCTTTGAACTGTCTCAGTGTCGAGAGTGACTCAAGACCTGTCATTCTCACCGTCGTTATATTTAACGAAGCTTTCGCCCATGTCAACGGTGGCGTCATAATCGCCAAAGCCATCAGTCCTGCCTGGGCTGTGGAGAGATCTTACATCGCGAGGTTAGTGTGCTGCCGAGGGACCATCTCCACCTGCCAGTCCCTCACGTGTGGCTTCCTCATCCCTATATATGATACGTTGTAGGAGGCACCTGTACGATGGCAGTCTCTTGACGACAGTGCCATTGTGTTCAGCGTTGACACCAGATCTCCCACGTACACGCCCTCCGAACACACACACACACACACACACCTGACCCACCTCCAAGACCATCGTAACATCATCTTAACTATCATTTCAGTCGCGTTCTTCAGGCTACCTCCCACTCCATACCCCACCTGCTATTTTCACAAGCCCAAGCCTCCTCCGGGTTGTTCAGTCCACCGTGGAATCGTCACTCTGGACAACAGACCAAGCTGGAAAGAACATGGCAGTATCATCATCAGCTCTTCCACCCCTCGTCCCCACTTTCCTCGAAGACTCGCAAGTCTGGTCACCCTCCTCCCTCTGTACACCACACACAACAGTAGCTACCACAAGAGGGGCCGAGCATGTCATCCTCGCTCAACCCGCTGATCCTCCCGACCGTCTCCAGCCAGCACCTTGACACCGGCGGACACTTCGGAAAGAAGTTACTCTAACCTGCATCGCCACTGTCTTCTCCGCCACCAGAGATCCCTCGTCCCCAAAGTTGCATGCAGTTTGGCACCACCACCACATTGAGCCCACTCTTGCTCGGACAGACCGCTACAAGAACCCCTCCCACCCGTTGTGAACACCATCAGTAATCATTGTGTTGTCACTCCGGTGTTTGTGTAGAGACTGAACGTTTAACCCTTCCTCCTTTACTACTCTGCTGTCTGTATTGTGTTTAATTTCTCTACGGACTTTCAGCCCCTGGCTATAGTTGATTCAGTCGACTGTCTAGTGTGTTACCAACACACACACACACACACACACACACACACACACACACACAGATGGGGCCCCACCGGTGTAAAATGGACTCCCCATACTGTACACACACGAGCCTCTGTGATATAGCGGTTAACATTATTGACCATGGTTCAGCACTGGCCCGCCCGTATCCGAATCCTGTGCCCAGCATTCGGGCCACAGTCAATCCCAGCTGTTCAACCTCCCGTCGGGTCTGGTCTGCAAATGGATACCTGGCTTCGGCAAGTGTATGTGTTTGTGAGTGTATACACAAAGAGGAGTTTACAAATATGGGACATATATATACAAGGTTAAGAGACAGGGCATCACGAGGATAAACCTCTCTCCCCGTAACATACAGGAATAGTCATCATACACCACACACAATAGGAATATCATTTAGCAGGAAATAAGCTAAAGGAATGTGTGTGTGTGTGTGTGTGTGTGTGTGTGTGTGTGTGTGTGTGTGTGTGTGTGTGTGTGTGAGAGGAATCGACATAGTACCTCACTTGCTATGAGAGAAGGAGGGAGGGGAGGATATGGACTCTCTTGCAAGACATGGTGGGAAATGGACTCTGTCCCGAGGGAAGGGAGGAAATAAAACGAGAACTGTAAAGGATATAAAGTGTCTGCTGACGATGGTCAAAGTCACTTTCACTCACATGAATATAGAGATACCCAGCGCACTGCTCACGTGTGGTGCATCAAGTCAAAACTGGGGTATACCTCTCGTGTTTGGTCACCGAGAAGGTCCAGTGGAGTTACGGTGAGAGGTTCGTGGCCACGATATTTTTTTCCACCATGGAAGAGAGGAAAGTAAGGGTGACTTGATCATGATCTTCCTGACCCATTTGGATGATACTGTGAGTGAACAGGTCTTCTGAAGATGCATAGATAGAACCCCCAGAGGCCGTAATGTAAATTCCTGCAAGAAAATTGTTAGAAAAGATATAGTTTTATGAGTGGAGTATGAATGCAATACGCTGTGATGGAATTGTGAGTCGTGAGAGTAATAAAGTTTATGTTGTATGATAGTAGAAGATGATCCAGACATGGGGTCCACGAGTGTAGAATTCCTCTCCTCTGTTGTACAAATTGGTAATCACACACACACACACACACACACACACACACACACACACACACACACACACACACACACAAGCGTGCGCGCGCCACTGCGTGGTTGGAGTGCATTCGCGACTTATCAATCTAACGGGCTCCGGATCGAATCCCGGACCGGGCAATTGGCCCACGGCCAACCCAGCAGCAGTCCATCCTCCCCTTTGGGACTAGACGCTGGACATGTACCAGGCGTCACCTGGGGGTTGTGTATAGTATACACAAGAGATGGTTTATATACAAGGTTGAGACGGGGCAGCACAAGTGTAAAACACACACACACACACACACACACACAGAGAGCAATCACACGCATCCTTCGTCCACACATCTTTCACGGGCTCGCCTCACATCCACTTAGCAGTAGCCATTCACAGACCCGGCCAGTGGCACCAGAGAGCGGACACTCGTAGACCAGAGCCCATGTCAGGTGGTTGGTTGGTTGTTGGTTGGTCAGTTCGCCTTTAGGCCTTTCAGCTGCCAGGGGTCATTAAGGCCCTCATTGTCAAAGCCACCAACAGAGGGATCGTCCACACCTTCTTCAGGAGTTGAAGATCATTCCAAGACCACATGCACTCTCTCTGTGTATGGACGACCCTATGGGTGCCAGACGTGACCCTTGTCGGGTCTTTATACACACACACACACACACACACACACACACACACACACTCCAGCCGCACAGTGTATGTTACATGCATCCACCGTGTTTGCAGGTTGGGCCCAACACGGTCTAATACAGTAAGTGAGGCGGGCGGGCCGACCAGCCTCCCGGTGGCTTCACCCCCCCCAGGGTCACGGTAATTTGAAGCGGCCTGCCTACACACCATGCCCTACCCAAGCCAAGCCAAGCCTGGCCCTCTACAGTGGCTCCCTCACTTAACACGTTAAAACCGCTAGTTACTTATTGCCGCACTCACGTCACTCGCTTGGAAGAGCTGCTCTCTCTCTCTCTCTCTCTCTCTCTCTCTCTCTCTCTCTCTCTCTCTCTCTATATATATATATATATATATATATATATATATATATATATATATATATCTATCTATCTCTATCTATCTATCTATCTATCTATCTATCTATCTATCTATCTATCTATCACGATGCTGCTTCGTGAGACAAAGCCAGTATGAGAAGCAGCGTCGCAGACGTTCAGAATATGACACATGTAACGCCAGTACACCGCAGATAAGGATTAAAACTAATGCCAAAGAGTAGATGCCAGTGCGTCTGACGTCACAAGTAATTAAAGGTTTTGAACGTGGGAAATGGAAAAGAAAACGCAGCGCAATACTAATGACTATATATACAGGAAGGCCAACAGGGCTTTGTACCAGGTAAAAGCACACACACACACACACACTCACACACACACACACACACACACACACACACACACACACACACTCCACGACCAGTCCATTACAAAGACATTTATGAAATTCTGATGCTTTCAGAGAAAATGGTTACTTGTTTGCTCTACATTGCTAAGTCATTTGCTGAAGTGAAATGCAGAACTTTCCCGAGAAAGTGTAGCGAAACAAAACAGTGAAGGTAAGGCAGGGAGATGGATCAAGGAGTTTCTGACGAACAGGTGTCAATAGTGTTAGCATCTGGAAGGGATGTCAGTGGATGTGTATTGTCTGGTGTGTGGCAGGAAGCAGTACTAACATCAGTATTGTTGATGATATGCAGACAATGATGGAAGAGAAAACGGGATGAGGTGCTTTGCTGATGACACTTTAGAGCCTGTATGATATCAAGAGAAAGAAAGAGAAAGAGAAAACTTGAAAGAGAAAGAAAACGGAGAGGAAGACACTGATGGGATGTATGGAGGGGCAGAAGACGACCCATCGGAATTTGGTGATAGTTTGTTGTTGTTTGAGATTAAACCTCCCAACAACTCAGGAAGTGCGGGCATTAGGCTCTAGGGCGCCCCCTCGCCAGTGATGAGGGACCAAAGCCCTGGGCCTAGGGAGGTTGGGCTTGTTATCCTCCCCCCCCCCCCCCCCCACGAGAGCCAGGCTCCCTCCAAGGTGATAAGACTTGAAAAGTAAGTGAAGGAGCGACTTTTAAGAATACAACAGTGGCACCCTGCATAGGATCGACAGCGAAGGAAATAGAGGGGAAACCTCAGACATCCCTGGGTCCTCGTTAAGGAGGAACTACAGAAATCAGAGGAGGTAAGACAGTAGTGGCGTGCCCCCAAGTAATGAGTGACGTGGTTATGAGAACTCTTACTCCAGCGAGACACGGGAGGTTCATAGTGAAGATGCTCTCTGGATGTGTGAGTAGCACACAGCTGCTGTGTTGTGTGCTCGACAGCAAAACAGGGTGGAATAGAAGCTAGCTTGTAGAACCACTCTATTGGTAGAACTGAAAGGGGGTGGGGATCCAGTACCTGAACTACCTTCAAAGACTTAAACTAATTGGCATTGTATTGTTTTGAAAGGAAAAGAATGAAGGTGTATAATTGTTTACGTATGGCGGCAAATAGAAGGTCAGGATCCAAATGTGTTGGAACTTAGAAGCTTCCCGTATGAGAAGTACGTCATTAGATCTGCAGGTTTAACTAGGAATATTTTGAATTATCGAACAGAAGCCCACGAAGGAAGATGGAACGCTATACAGTCTTTTACCCGTTTGAAGTTGAACGATAAGGAACACCTCCGAAATGTGCATGGAAACCTTCAAATGAAAATTCGACTAACTGTTTAATGTGCTTACTAGATCATCCCAAAAACTGACCATTCCAATAGAAGTGTAGCGACGGAAGAAGACGTGTTAACAAGCGCAAGCGAGGTATATGCAGTGCTCTGTATGCGCTAGCTCTTTCCCTCTTGGTAGGGACGCTAACACTCTCTCTCTCTCTCTCTCTCTCTCTCTCTCTCTCTCTCTCTCTCTCTCTCTCTCTCTCTCTCTCTCTCTCTCTCACGTATTTTTTTTTCCCCTCTGACGTTTTCTGCCCAGTTATTGGCTGTGCACAATAGAAGGACCAACACGAGAATAGCTAGGGGAGTGGAGGGACGGCTAGATCAATAGAGACCTAAGCGTGCAGCCAGCAGTGGGTCCTGATGCTCCAGCCCTTGAGCACGACGACGGTACGACACTTGAGCACGACGACGGTACGACACTTGAGCACGACGACGGTACGACACTTGAGCGCGACGACGGTACGACACTTGAGCGCGACGACGGTACGACACTTAAGCACGACGACGGTACGACACTTGAGCGCGACGACGGTACGACACTTGAGCACGATGACGATACGATCGTAGGGCATGGCTGTGCTACCGTAGAGCACCACGACCTTTGAGCGCGATGGGTGCCACCCATACATAGCCCGGCCTTTGACCTGACGCTGTGCGTCGTGCTCGAGGAGGTTATGAAATACGTCGGACATTCCCGGGCCGGGTCGTCGCTAGTGAGGGACGTGGGTGATAACCAGCGCCAGAGATGTGAACTTAAGTTTGGCCAGTTAGCTCGTCGTCTGCCAGTCTGCCTCCCGTGCCTGCCTACCTACTCGCTTTCCTGCCTGCCTGCTACCCTACCTTCCTGCTTGCCTGCTTGCTTCCCTCCCTGCCTCCCTGCCTGCCTGCTTGCTTCCCTCCCTACCTGCCTACCTGCCTGCTTGTTTCCCAGCCTGCCTGCCTGCTTGCTTGCTTGCTTGCCACGCGAGTGCGGCGCAACCACCTCTCTCATTATAGTGTGGCCGTTATTGCACTCCGCTACCCCCCCCCCCCCCCCTGCCCTGCCCATCTCCTCCCACTCCTCCTCCAGCAGCTACCTTGGCCCTCTGACCACCATCCCTTGGAGTCCGTTTAGGGCCCGTTCGGTGCAGGAGGGGGAGGGGGAAGTCGCACCCCCCCCCCCCCCCCAAACCACCACAAGTGTCTTTTGGTTGTAGATGGACTGACTGTAATTTTGGACGGTTCATCCAACCTTTTGGTGGCTTTAATGTGTTGCTTGGAGGGAGGTGTGGTGTAATAGTAGTGTATGTGGAAGTGTAAGAGGGTATGGTTGTTGGAGGACCAATTGATGTGATGGGTCGGAAAGGGGGGATGTAAGAAGTGTGAGCAGGAGAAATGGTGTTTGGAGTGGGAGATGTTGCCTGAGTGGATTATTACAGTAGTTGTGGTTGGAGGGAGGTGTGTGAACGTTTTGGAGTGGTGGTAGGGAGATGTGCCAGTGTAATAATGGAGAGTCAGGTGAGGGAGGGAGAGGCAGCAGCGGTGATGGAGGGAAGAGGATGTGTGGGAGGGGTGTTGGGGGCAGCGATGGAGACGGTCTGTTGAAGTGGGGTATTGCTCTGGTGGTGATGTAAGTGTGAATGGAGTGGTAGAGGGAGGAGGTGGTTCAGTAGGTGTGTTAATACAAGAGGAGAGTGTTAGGGAGACATAGCAGCAGACAGGGACATGTGATGGAGGGGAGAGATGTGAAGGTTCTGCCGTGCTGAGGACCTGGTAAAGTGCCTGCGGCACAGGATGAAGTGCCTACAACACAGGGTAAAGTGCCTACAACACAGGGTAAAGTGCCTACTACACGGTAAAGTGCCCACTACACAGGGTAAAGTGCTTGCAACACAGGGTAAAGTGCCTATTACACAGGGTGAAGTGTCTGCTTCATAGGGTAAAGTATCTGACTACATAGGGTGAAGTGTCTACGACATAATTTGATGTGTCTACTACATAAGGTGAAGTGTCGACTACATAGGGTGAAGTGTCTACTACATAAGGTGAAGTATCGACTACATAGGGTGAAGTGTCTGTTATATAGGATGAAGTGTCTGCTGTATAGGGTGAAGTGTCGACTACATAGGGTGAAGTGTCGACTAAAAGATACTGAAGTATTGACTCTTTAGTGTGAATAGTCAGTGTACTCAAGCCGCTCACTGTGGCTGGAGAGAGGCAACCTTATAGTCAACAACAAGATGCCTAAAATGCGGGGATTGTAGCCACCTTTTGCATCAAGTCGGTAAAACTCACCATTTGAAAGACACTGTAATGTATGTAATGAAGCTTATGTAATGAACCAGGTTTGTAACAACCTCTGTAATATCAGCCCACTTGGGTCTGACTTAAGACCCTTTGTGACCCCTGTAATCCTTTTGCGCTACCGCTCACAGGATGAGCATGGGGGTGCACGATAAATCTGTCAGGGTTACCGACACAAATCAAGGACTTGACTGTGGTCGACCAGCCATCATCATAGTAGAATTCAAGTCGTTGTAATATTCTTGTGATGAGGCCGACTACGAGCCAGTGTTGGAGGGGAACTCCTTTGCCTGTTGGCTGGAGGCCCTGTCATCTTTTGACAAGTGTGTGTGTGTGTGTGTGTGTGTGTGTGTGTGTGCGCGTGTATGCGTCAGCGACTGTTCATCCCATCGGCCCGACCGACCCAGAGAGCGAGAGAGAGAGAGCACAGCTTCCTAAGACCCCGCCCGGCATCGACTTCCTGTTCGCCTCTGTGTATCTTAGCGTCGGGTTACCACACCAGATCACCTCTTCCTTCCTCCCTGCCTGTCTCCCTCCTCCTCCTCCTCCTACTGCAGGAGGCATATCCGGGCCTTATCTCTCCTCCGTTATCCGGCCATTCTCGCCTCCAGAAGGATGGAGGAGTTTAATTTTAATTGGTTCACTGAGGACGCCATCCATTGCAGACATTAGATTGTATACCGGCCTCTTAATTTCTGTAATGGGGTAAGTTTGCTCTGTTTTTGTGATGCTGCAAAGACGAAGGGCATTTGGGCTGAGCCCCAGTCCGTGCTGCGTCCGTCCGTCTGTCCTTGGTTCTGGGAGCGTGTGACTCAGCTAGTCCGTGGTTTGTGATAGAGTGTGGCCTTGATATAGTGCGTTCGTGATCATGCGCGTTGTTTTCATTTGTGATTCTGGCCGTCTGTAGTGCCGTGTGTCTGTAAGTTCGTGTGTCTTTGGTTTCCGTGCATCCGTGCGTTCGTGAGTGACTCAGCGCGTCTGTGATCCCGTGCGTCCTTGGGTCCGGTCGTCCGTGATTCAGCGCGTCCATGACTCTTGGGCAGACGTCTGGGATTCTGAGCGTCTCGGATTGCTTTCGTCCGTGAAATTCATGACTGGGCGGTTGTTGTATATGAAGCATGTTATTTTTCTCTTATCTTGCATACAAGACTGGACATCATATTAAATTTTCGAGGTCGAGGGGTCAAAGGTCGAGGTCATAAGATCCCATGTTGGCGAGGTTGTCCTGAGTGCTTGTGTGTACTCCATCCTTCCATCTCCTCCAGTTTGGTCTCCCGCTTCTCCTTGTTCCTCCACTTCTGACATATATCCTCTTTGTCAACCTTTCCTCACTCATTCTCCCCATGTGGCCAAACCATTTCAACACGCCCTCTTCTGCTCTCTCAACCACGCTCTTTCTATTTCCACACACCTCTCTTATCCTTTCATTACTTACTCGATCAAACCACCTCACACCACATATTTGCCCTCAAACATTTCATTTCCAACACCGTCACCCTCCTCCATACAACTTCATCTGTATATAAACCATGTCTCGCAACCATATAACATTGTTGGAACTACTATTCCTTCAAACATACCGAGTTGTAGAAACACAGTTGTCTCCGTGCAGACTGCATATAAATGCCCCACGCTATTTACGTCTTCGAGGCTGAAAGGTCAGAGGGTTTTGTGTACTGTATGCATGATATGTGAAGACTGGGTCACTGGCTGTGGATCACAAGGTAGGATTACAGACGGTACATAGGAAGTTCTGAACATATGTTAACTTTGGATGAATGGGGTCAGAGGTCAGCGTCCCAAGGGTATGGGCAGTGAACTGCTACTAAATGCTTGTGGCCATAAAGTTTGTAATGAGTGGGTGAAGTGATGATGACGAGACTTGTGCCCCACAGATACGACATAGAGATTCCGTCATCCGCTGTTATATTCTGGGCGAGGGATCAGTGGTCAGGTTGATATGTTGCCAGTGGGTACAAAGCAAGATTTGAGAGTCATGCTTGTTACATGAAATACATTTTTTCTTGTTGGGTTTTTGATGAGAACTATTGAGGTTATAGATGTTACGTGCTTGTAGCAATCCATCTTCTCTTTTCCTCTGTTCGCCTCCCATCTCGACCCCTTCTCCCGTTCCATCTGCTTCTTCCATCGTGGGGGTGGAGTGTCATTCCAACCTCCTCTCATCCCTCCTTCATCTTCCCCTCCTGCCCCCTCTCCTCGCCTTCCCTCCACCTCCCACCCAGGCCACACCAGGCCCTCCAGACACATCATTTGTACAGCTCGTGTTCTAACACCAGGAATCTTCATTAACTTGCTCGGGTCGCCTCGTTTAGGCTGTGATCGTTAGTGCGTACCAATTACGGGATTATGGTTGTTCGACTTGGTAAGGTCTGGTGGCGGGTCGTTAGTCCGGCAGTTATAGCCCAGTTAGGGAAGGTCATTCAATTGGCGTAATAGTTCATGAGGACCTAAGATGGCCGTAATTTTGGCACCACCCACAGCGCCAGGCCCTTGGCTGTGTACGACGCTTGGGTGTGATGGCCTGGTCTTTGACGCGACCCTGTAGGGTCTGGACAGAGACCAGACGACCATACCTAGGGACGGCACCGTTCCTGCTCGAAGGGGTCAGCATCCTACAGGACTGCCTGACTGTGATACTGCAACTGTAGAATACGCGTAGGTACGTGTAGCAAGTCGCAAGACACCGCCATCCTGAAACATTCCAAGTGCCGACTCTGTCCTGTACGTGGTGGACATGAACACTATATTAGCGAATGTCCCAAACTCATTGACTCCAGACCTCAAGTCTTACTGTTTCCATAGCTTTGTGATCACTCAATTGATAGTAATATCCTTGAAGACATTCTGACGCTGTAGCCAAAATTGGCCATGCCCTGGGTTACATAAACACCTGGTGTAATCCAGTACAGCCATGTTGTGTGACTACAGTATCCAGTGTGTAATGTACCTTGACCTTCTTTGTATTATTGTGAATGTTAACAGCATGCAAATTGCCACTGTATTCTGTAACTGCAGGCTTCTTATGTATTATTGACATTTTGTATTGTTATCAGTGTTTACGTTTGTACGTTACGCTGTATCCTGTTTCAGATGCACACTTCAGGGTGTATGTAGTTTGTTTTCATAGTGTAATTGTGATATTAACGAGCTGTTGTGTATGTGTGTGACAGAGACACACACTGTGAACATGCTTTATATGACACAAACGTTGTTACCCGTGTTACTGACGGCATCACGTACTACCCACGACTGTCTCCCTCCCACCCTGGCGGGAGACAGTCGTGGGTCCCTGGGCCTCCACTCGGCCCCACCTGTCACCTTCCCATGTCGATGTATTGTACCCACTGTATGCTCTATACTGGCCTCCACTTAACCCGAGGTATGTGCCCTTCACCCATGCCATCACTGAAATACTTTGCTTATGAAAATCTAGACATAAAGGTTTTAAAACTAAGATTAATTTCTAGCTGCTAACCTTGGTGTAAATTGCTTACCTCGGTGAAAATTGTTTGTTGTATAAGTGTTGCGTCCGAGGATGGCTGTTTGTATGTAAACAAAAGCATGTACAAGCAAACAAGTATTCTCTCTCTCTCTCTCTCTCTCTCTCTCTCTCTCTCTCTCTCTCTCTCTCTCTCTCTCTCTCTCTCTCTCTCTCTCTTTCACTCACACACACACACACACACACACACAC
This sequence comes from Panulirus ornatus, assembly GCF_036320965.1. Lineage (NCBI taxonomy): Eukaryota > Metazoa > Arthropoda > Malacostraca > Decapoda > Palinuridae > Panulirus > Panulirus ornatus. Next base: position 57,558,249 of record NC_092224.1, on the reverse strand, counting down.
ACACACACACACACACACACACACACACACACACACACACACACACTTACCAAAATAAGCAACAACAATAGGAGATGTAGGAAGTACACACAAGACGACCATTCCTCTAAGGCTGGGATCTTCCGTAACAGTGTGGTCCCCTTGACTTAGCTGCATGAATATTTGCTGGGGAGGAAGGGCCAGAGGAACGCACCAAGAATGGCACCAGACCTCGAGCAGAATGACCTGCGAGGGATGTGAAGGGAAGCCATCGAGCTGGCCACTTTGCCAGAACGGAGGAGAAGGATGAACTTCATCTAAATACATCCCACGGGGCCTGGACGGCATTAACTTCAAAGAAAAAAAATGATTTTTTTTTAAGTCAAAATAGAACGAGAGGGCGTGGGTAGGTGGAAGGTGAGGCAAGAGTAGTGTGAGGAAGGGCAGGGGGGGCGTGAGGAAGCCTATATCCTGCAGGAGACCTGTGGATGTGTGGAACATGCGAAGCCAAGAGCAGGTGAATGCGAATAATAGTGGAGTGAGCTGATGCCTGTGTGACAAGACATCCCGCGAGCGTAAAGTTCCTTCTCGTTAGTAGTAGAATAGGTAACACACACACACACACACACACACACACACACACACACACACACACACACACACACACACAAACCTTTATTGACTCAGCAATGGGTAACGAACCTTGTGCGCGGGCCAGTCGGCCCACACCCAACCCAGGAGCTCATCCTCCACCTCGGAAATTGTCGATAAATGCGCACTTGGATTAGGCTGGTGTGTGTGTGTGTGGGTGAGTGTGTGTATGTATGTATGTGTGTGTGTGTGTGTGTGTGTGTGTGTGTGTGTGTTTGTGTGTTCACAGGAGTACAACACGAGTGTAACACACACACACACACACACACACACACACACTGTTTATATGGATATTCCTATTTTTTTCACATGGCAAATGCCCGTAATTGGTAAGGCGTAACACGGCTAAAGTGAAGAGATTGTCTTACTGCCTGGGATGTAGCACGCGGCCGGCAAATGGTGAACGAGGAAGTAAAAAAGATACGGCGAGTAGGAGAGCGTGATAGGTCGCCCTGTGGCGCGTGTGACCTGGGGGAAGACGTGTGGGGGGGTAACGTGGGAGGAGACGTGTGGGGGGGGGGGCCGGAGGTCGCCCTGTGGCGCGTGTGACCTGGGGGAAGACGTGTAGGGGGGGGGGCGGGTAACGTGGGAGGAGACGTGTGGGGGGGGGGGGGCGGAGACATGTGGGAGCGCGTAACGTGAGAGATGTGTGGAGGCCGGTAACGTGTCAAGAGCGGGTAACGTGGAAGGAGACGTGTTAGGGGCGGAAACATGGGAGGAGACGTGTGTGGGGCGGGCAACGTGGTGAGGAGACGTGTGGGGTGCCGGAAACGTGGGAGGAGACGTGTGGGTCCAGAGACGTGAAAGGAGACGTGTAGGGGCCGGAAACCTGAGAGGAGACGTGTGTGAGGAGGGGTGCCGGGAACGTGGGAGGAGACGTGTGAGGGGAGGGGGGGCCGGGAACGTGGGAGGAGACGTGTGAGGGGAGGGGGGGCCGGGAACGTGGGAGGAGACGTGTGAGGTCGGGTAATGCGGGAGGAGACGTCTGGGGGGAGGCGTGTGTTTTTGTGTGTGTGCGCGTCATGCGCCCGACTCGTGGTGTCTGGCCCTGATGTCATGGCACGTGACACTCGTAAGAGTCTGTGTCGCTGGCTTTCATTAACATATCACCCGCCATGTCGCTGGCGTAGATTCCCATTAGACATTTTAATCCCTTCCTTTTTGCCTGTGACACAGACTGGCTGACTGGCTTATCTGTGGCGCACTTTCTCTTATCACAACCACAGACTCGCGTTCGACTCGAACGCTCGTGTCAACATCAGGGGAGGCAATTGTCTACACCACTCGCTCACACAAGGTAGACTGGTGATGTGGAACATTTTGCACTTTCCAGTATGTTTCCCAGCGAGCGTCCAGATCACTTGGGGGCGCCATCGTACATCTTCGAAGTTAATGGCAGCATTTGTGCTCGTGCCTCATCCAACTTTAGTTTGCTGTAGTATAAAATAGGGGAGGAAAAAAAAAAGAATTTTACATAAATCTTTAAAAGAAAATGCTTAGAGAGGGACTTTTTCCCTCCTCTTATTCAGTATGATTATTAAGTCTCGTGTGAGATGTTATACAGGTGTGTGTGTGTGGGGAGGGGGGGGTATTGCTCGCTCTTGTGGGTTGTCATAGCTACAGGTGTGTGTGTGTGTGTGTGTGTGTGTGTGTGTGTATAGTGTTGTCTCGACTACAGGTGTGGATAAGCATACAGGTGTGTGACCTTTAAGGGCCTGGAGGTTGGTTGGCTAGGCTATCATATGCACGTGTGGCACCGCCATGCGTAAGGGGTCGTACCTTGGTGCTCAAGGGGTCGTACTATCGTGCCCAGGATGTCATTCCCTCATGCTCAAGGTGTCGTCACCTTTCTGCTGGAGGGGGGTCATTCCGTTCGTGCTGAGGGGATGTGACAGTCACACTCTAGGGGCTAAGGTAGCCAGGCGTGGGAAGAAGCTCGCTTCTCCTTCGCCTGTTTCGTGTGAGCAGAGTCGCACCTGTCAAGCGTTGCTCATCTCGTACGGAGTTAACCCAGGGCGCTTCGCACTTGTCTTTCAGCTTTAGTTAGTCGCTGGCACCGTAGCAGTGAGTGGTGATGCAGAGGATGTAGAAGTTTTAGAAGGATAGCTTATTATTAGTGCCTGGTTTAGCGGGTGTTACGCCAGAACCGCTCGTATGGCGCGTGAGAACCGTCCAGATGGTGCTGGGTCCGGCCGTATGGGAAACAGGGATGGAAATACATATGTATAGGCAGGAAGGATGGACGGTATGCACTACACATTACGTCTCCCATGTAAGTGAAAGGCATAGATGTCAATACCCATCGAGTGTTCAGAGTAATTTACCGTGTTAAACTGAGAGTTTAGATTGAAGGTGATATGCAGAGTGTGGAACAGGCGGGGTTAGTAGTACGCGGCGACCTACAGAGGTTGCCAACCAGTTTATGACGACAGCAGCGAGGGCGGCGGTCCTGCTGTTGCTAAAGAGGAGGACCCCCGGTGTGTGGGAGAGAGTGCAGACCTTTTCCAGTTCCCACGGTAGCGCTGCCGTGGTTGACCGAGGCTAGCCAATCCACCACCTTCGACTCAGTGCGTGTTCGTTACCTCACACCTGCCGTGGCTCTCTCTCTCTCTCTCTCTCTCTCTCTCTCTCTCTCTCTCTCTCCAGGGGTTTGTGAGGAACGCAGCAGCGTTTATGGTAATGTGACTCATACGTCAGACCAGAACCTGTCCTCGCTGAAACTTTCGTAGCGAGAGTGGAAGCCATAACAGCTTAGTGTAAAGTAGAGTGGAGGGTAATGTTTAGAGATACGTGTATATGTGTATTAAACAAACAGACGGTAATATTCGGAATCACTGACATCCCTCGGAATGCTTGGTGGAAATGTAGTGTTGGGGACGTGGGGTGTTGAGGGTGGTATACACAGATGTGTGGTGAGGTAGTGTTGCTCACCCGCATGGCTCGTGATCCAATGTTGAGGGTGGTATACACAGATGTGTGGTGAGGTAGTGTTGCTCACTCGCATGGCTGGTGATCCAATGTTGAGGGTGGTATACACAGATGTGTGGTGAGGTAGTGTTGCTCACCCGCATGGCTCGTGATCCAATGTTGAGGGTGGTATACACAGATGTGTGGTGAGGTAGTGTTGCTCACCCGCATGGCTCGTGATCCAATGTTGAGGGTGGTATACACAGATGTGTGGTGAGGTAGTGTTGCTCACTCGCATGGCTGGTGATCCAATGTTGAGGGTGGTATACACAGATGTGTGGTGAGGTAGTTGTTGCTCACTCGCATGGCTGGTGATCCAATGTTGAGGGTGGTATAGATGTGTGCTGAGGTAGTGTTGCCACCCGCATGGCTGCATTCAGTGTTGAGGGTGTTGCACATGTGTGGTGTGGTAGTGTTGCTAACCCGCATGGGTACTGATGCAGTGTTGAGGGTGTTACAGATGTGTGGTGTGATAGTATTGCCACCCGCATGGCCAGTGATGCAGTGTGGAGTGTGTTACATAGGTGTTACGTTACTGTTGCGTAACCACATAGCTTTGGTTGCTATTAGTGGTGGTCCCTGACAAAAAAGAAATACGATACCAGTGCCTCTATTGTTAGTAGCACCAGTGATACAGTTACCTGTCAGCTATTCTCGTTACCACCATTGATAAAGGTAGTTACGTATATGTAACTGATGGTAAACCTTGCACGACGGCATGACGCTTAGGGACGCCGTTACGACCCCTGAGTACGACTTTACGACCCTCTGTTGTAATGGCCCCAGGCCTTTTAACTCGACCCTTCAGGGTGGCGCCAAAGGCTAGGGCATCGTACCGTCTTGGTCATGGGGACATACCCGAGTGGTGAAGGAGGTACAGCAGACCTTCTAAACTGTTATGTGTTTTATAAAGATCCCGGGGCTGGACGTATGGGGTGATGGTGTTGGCCCTCCGCCTGCCTGGCGCTGCAAGTTATTTGGCGCGACATTAGTCAGGTGATAATTGGCGATGGCTTGGCATCACTCGTCGTGTGCCCCGCCCAGTGCCCCATAGACTCATTCGGCACGCACCAGCTCGTTCAACACCTGTTCGTTCAACGCCACCCACTCGTACAAATGCCTACCTGTTGTTACCTGACGGTATAGTCTAGAGCTGTTAACTTTGACAGCCGGTTATTAACTGATCCGGAGAGAGAGAGAGAGAGAGAGAGAGAGAGAGAGAGAGAGAGAGAGAGAGAGAGAGAGAGAGAGAGAGAGAGAGAGAGAGAGAATGGGTTCAAGATAGTACCACAGTAGCCAGTGAGTGACGTAACCTTGGGGGAGAGGATTGTGAGAACTGTGTGTGTGTGTGTGTGTGTGTAATCGGTCTGTGTTACGGGGAGAGAGTTTTACACTCGTGTTGACCCGTCTCGTAACTACATCTTCGCTGCTTTTTCTCTGTACACGTCCTAGCCAAGCTAGGTAGCCATATGTATCGACCATCCCTGAGGGGAGGATGAACACCTGGGTTTGGGGGTGGACCGACTGCTGCGCCCAGGATTCTAACCCATGCGGTGCTGACTCATGGTCAGTCACGCTAACCAATGCACAAAGGAGCCACGTGTGTATTATTGCCTGATTGTATTTACATTTATGCATTTTATAGGGAGGGAGTTTTACACGTGTGTGTGTGTGTGTGTGTAGATAATTAGATAAATGTTTATTAAATTTAAACAGTCATTCGGCTGAAAATTCACTGTTGAGCTTTTACAGATATTACAGAATTAGATGGTCATGATATTTGATAGATGAGTAACGACTAAAGAGTTCAAGATCAAGGTGGAGCTGCATATATCCTCGGGTGGGTAAGCACATGAGCGAGGCACATCTCCACAGTCAGGGTGGCAGATATCAAGGAAGGTTTACATAGTAGATATTATGGTATATACATTATACACTTACGTTGGACATTAAGTGAGGAAGAATACTTATAGTAATACAGTACGTGCGTGTGTGTGTGTGTGTGTGTGTGTGTGTGTGTGTGGGTGTGTGTGGTTGATATGCAAATGGTGCACCTGGTGGTAGTATGATGCCAGTGTGGAGGGCTAGCCATCATGCACGTAAGCCCTGGGGAACCCGAGCTTTTACGTGTCGTTCTAGTAGCACGGACGGATTGTCGACGTATACATCATGCTTAATGTTACGCGAACGAGGAAGTTGTTCAGTCCCGTGAGTGTGCTGTGGCACGACCCTTGAGCACGCTGGAAAAGGTTGCTTCAAGCAGGCCGATACGACCCTTGGGAACGACTGTGCCACTCCAGGAATACGACGCTTGAACACGAGGGCACGACCCTTGATGATGGCCTAAGCCTTTCATCTGACCTTAGCTAAAGGGTAAGGCCACAGGGTAGGCCATCTTACCCAAGAGTTGGACCCACTCAGCTCCTCCCAGACGCCTGTAAGACAAGGCAAATGTGGCCGAGCTAAATTTAACTCGTGAGGGATCTCTGAACACTGTGGGTCTGTGTCAGTACAGGTGAAGACGGGAGACAGGAGTAGCGTCTGCGGCAGGTGGCGGCGCTGCTGGTGGTGGGTGGGTTGTGGCGGTGCTGGTGTAAGAGATACGTAAGTTGGTTGGGGGGGATCCAGGCTACCAGAGTAGCCAGGGAGAGTGGTATATCCCCCAGGGGGGGCGGGCTGAGCTGGCTGTGGTGGGAAGGGGAGAGGGGACTGGGGTTTAGGGAGGGTTGGGGGGGTAGCGTAAGGGAAAGTGGCCGTGGCTTGTTATGACGTGGGACGGATTGAGGGAGAGGGAGAGGGAGAGAGTGTAAAGTGCCGTAGGATAGGCTGCTGCTGAGTTGGGAACATTGCCTGTGGATGAGTGTCTGGGTCGTTGTGGATCACTTCACATGGATCTTTTTCTCTTGTGAGATTGTGCTGCTATCAGCGGCTGGTTTACTGTGCAGGCCGTGCTCGGCGAACGGAACATCCTACTGCTGTTGGAGACTGCTAGAAGCATGGTGTGTGCACGTATGTGTGTGTGTGTGTGTGGTCATTAATAGCTTGTAGGTTTTTGTTAGGAATGAGGTTAGTGTGGGTGGGAGCAGGTTTATGTGCTAACGCCTCACGATGGCAACACAGCCTGCTGGACACCAGCCCACGGCACCATTTCCCACAGTAAGTAATGCAGGAACTCAATCTCGGGCCACCATTATGTCATCCTCATCCCCGTCGTAACTGACCCCTCGTGCACAACAGTAGTGGCACACCCGACAACACACACACACACACACCTGACCTGTGTCAGTAATGGCACACTCGAGAACACAAGCACCTGACGTGTGTCAGTGATGGCAGTGACACACACACACACACACACACACACACACACACACACACACACACACACACACACACTTGTATCTGTATTAACAGTGCCAGTCGTATCTGTATTAACAGTGCCAGTCGTATCTGTATTAACACCCCGAGAACATGGCAGTGCCAGTCATGTCACTCTTGAGAACGGGGCTGTCATTCTGACAGAGCCTGTGCCAGACTTGGACCTGACAGATCTCTACACTCCGTCATAATTCGAGAAGCTCCACCCCTCCCTCCCTCACTCCCTCCCTCACTCACTCACTCACTCACTCCCTTCCTCATTTGCAGACCTTACTATCCTACCCGGCCCTTATTTGAGGCTTTCAGTGTCCCAAGGTTCAAACCCGGTGGTATATGGGTTCGAACCCACGCTACATGGGAGAACATAGGTTAACCAGATAACAGAGACCTGATGGTCTCTGACGAGGTTATCTCCTGGAGGACAGTAACATTATCTTACTTCCTCATCTATGTAGATGGAGAGAGATTGGAGAAGTGTAGGAGGCTCTTTCCCCGCCCGCCGCTTCCTCTGGCACATATCTGTGGTGGAACACCATTTAGTGTAGAGCGAGTGTAATGATGCAGGAATTGTTATTGGAAGTGATGATTGGAAAGCGCATCATGACCTCGTTAAACCCGCTGGGCATCAGGAAAGAAAGATTGTAACTGCCACCGTGTAAAGACGAAAGTTGAAGTGCGTACCTATTAGATTATCATTCTTTAAACAAGCATATTCATCGACAGTAAACAACATTAAGATATTTGTATGATTGGGTTTGGAAGGTAATCAATCGGTCGCCTTGATGTTGGCGGTATAAATGGTCGTTTATTGCAGTGTTCTGCATCTCAACTGGCGAAGACACCTTTGCCTGTGTTTGTGTAGCATCTCCCTCCCAGGAACATCATATCGATGTTCCTAGACATCGTGTCTCTGTCTGACGTTGTGAAATTATTGTGTTAAGTAAGGAAAGTGATGTAGTTTTTTGTATTTGATGACAGAGGTGAACACTTGCTGGCCCGCCCCTCCAACTCTCCTGAAGAGTTATTAAGGGAAGTAAACATGCATTGGTTTGCCTGTATGTTAGATTTGCGTCGAAAAGCCAAACAATAAACGGACAAATTTTGATGCGAATTTGTTCATGACATTTAATTTTACTTTTATGTTTGTGGTAATAAATCATGGGTAGTTATGGTATCCTTTGTTTGTTCTTGAGTAAGTTTTTTATGCATTCTATTCCATTGGTGACTTTAGATTGACTTTGCTCCATGATTGATTTTTCAGAGAAACATTTGGTCGTTCATTTTCCTGACGCTCAGCACTTTGGAAAGCATAATGTGTAATCTCCTCGGAGTCTGCGCCTTTCGTGAGGACCGATTCGAGATAGTGTTTAAGTCTAAGACCTTTATTGTATGAGCTATACATGCTCAGAGCAAATCTGTGATAGCGTGTGTGGAGGTACGTGGCCAAGGGGAGTTGAAGGCAAGAATAGAGTGTACAGTGAGTAGTACAAAGACACAGGAGGGTGACAGATGGGCCAGGGGCCCAAGGGTCCTGTGCCGTCAGTCAGGAAGAAGCAATGGCAGTGTCGTAATACAAGGCAAGATAACATAGGGTATACATGCACCAAGTACCATACAGTACAATACTGGAAGGTGAACACAAATCAGAGATTAGTATACAGATTACAGGATGAAAGTGCTGATCAGTGATGCAGAGGAGGATCAGGGTATATCAGATACAGGATGTGTCACTTACAGAATACAGGGGGACACTGACGGTTATACATGATGCAGAGCTAAGTTCTGGCCAGAGCCAAGTTTGGGTGTAGTAAGTGGATGTCCTCGAGATGTTGATCCTCACGGCTGTTAGTGTTGTGTTTAAAAGACTTTTATTTTTCTTCGTATCCACAGACGGAGGATTGTTTTGATGGTGTGGGTGGGGGATACAACAGATAAGGGGTAGGTGGAGGGGGCAAGCAAGGACAGTAATGCCTAAGGGGAAGGGAGGAGGAGGAGGAGGAGAGAGCTTTCTCAGTTGTGATGGAGGTGATGACATAATGGGTGGTGGCCTGAGATGGTATTCCTGCATGTTGAGTTCTTACCATTTCTTTGTTAGTGTGTGTTCCTGGCCGGCCTGGGGTCGGGCCTTGATCACGTGAGGAGTATTGGTGCTGGTCTGAGGTTTTACCGTGTGCGTGGACGGACGGGTTGTTCTGGCCGTAAGGCACAATCCTCCGATACCCCTTCCCAATTTTAACCAAATTTCTCGTAGATGATTATCATTATCCGGGCAATTTTTTTTTTTTCTGTTGAGAAATGGAGTCGATTCGCAGTCTATAAAGGTCGATATTATGAATATGTACATGTATATATATATATCGTATCGCACGTATGTTGAAGAACCGCATAACTATTTTTGATTGTTAGTGATAAGAATGGTTCTGTGATGCTGGGTGTGGGGATCATGTGAACGTCGGCTGGACTGCGAAGTATTCCATTCCCCCATCAATGACGAGGGGGAGGGACATGCATACCTTACCCTCCTGCCTCTGGAGTCGTGTGTGTGTGTGTGTGTGTGTGTGTGTGTGTGTGTGTGTGTGTGTGTGTATATATATATATATATATATATATATATATATATATATATATATATATATATATAGAGAGAGAGAGAGAGAGAGAGAGAGAGAGAGAGAGAGAGGGGTAAGACATTAACATGTATGTAAACTACCATTCTTACAACAGTCGAGGATGGTAACGTTGATTGTACTGACATGACGAAGGATTTATGTAACCCATGAAGTACCGAAGTTCCAGTATGGCCGTCTACCCCTGTACTTCGTGTTGTGTACGTCAAACTTAACCAGTAATGTGTAAGTAGTGGGTTAGTCCCGGGTCATGCAGTATGGTTGGGCTCAGACAAGAGTGAGATATTGCAAGTTCTGTACTTCTTGTTCTTCCTGTTGTCGTGGTCCGTGTGTGTGTTTGTCGTCTCTCTCTCTCTCTCTCTCTCTCTCTCTCTCTCTCTCTCTCTCTCTCTCTCTCTCTCTCTCTCTCTCTCTCTCTGTGGTTCGGACAGCATCTAGGTCACGTTATCTTTTTGCTACAATCATCTTGTAATGACGATAATGAGGAGTAGGGATATTGATGATAATGATAATGATTAAAAGTTTATGGAATTAACTCCAGGGCAGAGGCTGAAAACAGAAGAAAACATAGAAAAAATCCACTGTATAAGACCGTAAAGAAGTGGGAGGGGTTGGAGAGACATTATTGACACAAATACCGGGGTGGCAGTGTACTGACCACTGATTATGTTGTGAGTGGACAAGTTGAGGCTGTTCTTGTAGCGGTCTGTATGACGGGGTTTGGCTCGGTGCGATCATGGTGCCGGCCGTACTTGGGGAACGAAGGACTTTATGTGGTGTCGAACTACAGTCCGGGGACGAGGGATCACAAGTGGAAGGAAGTTAAGGTGGTGAATTGATTGAATATCTCTCCCGTGTCATTGAGTTGATGGAGACTCTGGAGGCCCAAAGATGGTCTTGTATGCCTCTTTTCTGTGTCTTTTCGTCGTAGCAGTTGTACTGTATCGGGCAGGGAAGAAGACCAAGTGGGTGTAGAAGGAATGAACGTTGTATACATGTCTTTACCTTTAGGCTCAATAGGTCCAAATGCCTTGAGGAAAGGAAGAAGGTAGAGACTGTAACTGGAGGATTAGATGATGGTGCTGATGTGATCTTCTCAGCTTTGGTCTGTCCTTCAAAAGTGACGCTTGAGAAGCTTTGTGGACTGAACAACTTGGACGGGGCTTAGGCCAACTGAGGAGGGTGGAACTTGGGTGTGAGCAAAGTGCATGACTACGATCTGATTGTGACTGATTACGAAATAGTTAGCGATAGTCCTCGTTAAGGGTGCCAGTAGTCTGGGCCATCAGAACCAAGGGTGGGCCACCCTCCCCGGGGTACTCAGGGGTCGAACCGACGCATTCAGGAAGTCAATTATCAGAGCATGGCAATCCATCCACGTGATGGGCCATTATTAGGCTCATTCAACTGAGCCGTCTGAGGTCATGTATGTCCCTCACATTGATAACCTTGAGCGTACTGAAGGGTGGGCATGGACCACATTCAGAAGCCTCGCGCGCCACGTAACTCATTTTCTTCCATTCCCCAGTTTTTGCTCGGTTGACATTGTGGAAAAAGTTGCTTTTCGTGTAGTAGTCCTTGACGAGTATTGTATGTGTGTTGGAGGGAAAAGTGGAAATCAGATTTCAGGTTTCCTAAGATAGATGCTTTTTGTATATATAGTTGTGATTATATATATATTATCCCTTGGGATAGGTTAGGGAGAATGCTTCCCACGTATTCCCAGCGTGTCGTAGAAGGCGACTGAATGGGGAGGAAGCGGGGGGTTGGAAATCCTCCCCTCTCGTTTTTTGATTTTCCAAAAGAGGAACAGAGAAGGGGGCCAAGTGAGGATATTCCCTCAAAGGCTTAGTCCTCTGTTCTTAACGCTACCTCGCTAATGCTTGAAATGGCGAATAGTAGGAAAAAAAAGATATATATATATATATATATATATATATATATATATATATATATATATATATATATATATATATATATGTATATTATATCACAGTGATGCGCGTAATGTACTTTTGCTTTATATATATATATATATATATATATATATATATATATATATATATATATATATATATGATATAGACTTTTCGACTCTCCACTTTATTCCTTGTGTCTTACATCTGAAGATGTACAGTGTCCGCAGAAAACTTTGTCCTCCTCCCTCCCATACATTCTTAAAGGCGATGCCACACTTACATTTTAGTACTTGTCATCTCTCCTTCGGCCTTGATTGCCATCAGACGAGGTCTGGGCATGGAACTGGCAAGGTTCCTGAAGAGTTTGATGTCCATATTTTGGGTCCATAGGGTCTTGATCTCGGTAATGAGGTGAGGCAGTGACAAGGCGTTGCAGGAAGCTGCCGTTATGAGCGCCTAGAAATCTAACGCACTTCCACATTTACTTGCTTCCAGGTTAAAATTTGGACATTCTCCTTCTTAGAGAGGCAAGAGACCACCAGCTTAAAGCAGATATGGTAGAAATATAGCGGCCAGAGTCGAAATTCCTAAATTGGAGTGGCAGTCAGGAAGGCTAGATAAAGAATATCCTTCCCTGAAGATAGCTTGAGGCACAATGAGGCGGGTTGCTGGTGCTGTCACCATTAGAAACACTAGTCTCAGCGACCAAATGTACCAATGGTTTCACCCCGAGAGCGGCTTCATATGCTTGCACACACAGTAAACCTTAGTAGTGTATCGCCTTTGAAAGTGTATAGGGGCTGACAATGTTTTTGGCGAACACTGTGATACAGTAAAGTGTACTCGGGACTTATCGTGCTTCGTTTTCCCTCGTGGGTATGAACATATATATATATATATATATATATATATATATATATATATATATATATATATATATATATATATATATATATTGACGACTCCTTTTAACTCTCAGGATTGAACTCGTGCAGGTGAAGTCTTTGATATATTTCCTGTATTGATGTTCATCTGGGAGCGTCATGTTGATGCTTAGGACCTCAGGTGAGTGCCCCCGGCACACAGGGGCGACCTTGCTTCACCTCTTGTCGTGGAATGTACTTTTTTAACGCCCTCTCCTCCTCCTCATTCCTCCTCCTTCCCTGCTTCTGTCCTGTGCCTTCTTCCCCCACCTCCGCTGTCCGCGTCGTGTCTCCCCACACGTTTATTTCCGTGGCCAAGTTTACGTAAGGTGCGGTAAATGTGGCCCGAAACCCAGACGGTTAGGTCGGCGTGGTCCTCGTCTGGCCCTCTCTCTGTCTCTTCTCGTCTCCTTTGTCGTTCTCATCTTTGCCTTCCCCACCACCATTCTCCACCACTATCACCACTTTCGTCATCATCGTTCGCCACCACTGCCATCGTTTTCCATCACCTCCACCACAGGTGCTGTTATTACCTTCCCACCCACCCGCCACCAGCACCACCGCTGTTCTTCGTCACCACCATCATCATCATCACCATCATCTGCCTCCACCAGGGTCGCCATCAGCGGGGCGTTGCGTGGCGGCCACTCGTCCGTGGCGCCGGTGTTTTTGTCGCCTTTTTGTCCGTCTTTACCTGATTAATGTTGACGACGGTCGTCCACGCTGTGCACAGCCACGCGTTATTATTGTTACTGCTATTCCCGTACATCTGCCCACCCGGCTCTCTCTCTCTCTCTCTCTCTCTCTCTCTCTCTCTCTCTCTCTCTCTCTCTCTCTCTCTCTCTCTCTCTCTCTCTCTCTCTCTCTCTCCTGGCATGTGTCAGGTTTCTGAGGTCTTTTGTGTTTCCTTTTTGATTGCTGTTTCGTTGTGATTGGTTATTTGTGTATGAAGTCAAGACTTCAGAACCGAGTTCATCTCTATACGGACTTGCCGTTTTGCTAACCTTTTGAGCAAGAAGATACGTCCTTGAGCACGACGGTACGTTCCTTGAGCACGACGGTACGATCCTTGAGCACGACGGTACGAACTTTGAGCACGACGGTACGTTCCTTGAGCACGACGGTACGATCCTTAAGCACAACGATACGATCCTTGAGTACGACGATACGAACTTTGAGCACGACGGTACGATCCTTGAGCACAACGATACGATCCTTGAGCACGACGGTACGAACTTTGAGCACGACAGTACGAACTTTGAGCACGACGGTACGATCCTTGAGCACAACGATACGATCCTTGAGCACAACGATACGATCCTTGAGCACGATGATACGAACTTTGAGCACGACGGTACGTTCCTTGAGCACGACGGTACGTTCCTTGAGCACAACGATACGATCCTTGAGCACGATGATACGAACTTTGAGCACGACGGTACGTTCCTTGAGCACGACGGTACGTTCCTTGAGCACAACGATACGATCCTTGAGCACGACGATACGAACTTTGAGCACGACGGTACGTTCCTTGAGCACGATGGTACGTTCCTATAGCACGGCGGTACGATCCATAAGCACGAAGGTACAGTCCTTGAACACGACGGTACGGTCCATCATACCTAAGGGGGCTATACCCTCTTTCATGGATCGTGCAGTCGTGCTCACGGGTCGTTCCGTCGTGTTCCAGGATTGTACCGTCGTGCTCAAGGGTCTTACCGTCGTGTTCATGGATCGTGCAGTCGTGCTCACGGGTCGTTCCGTATTGTTCCAGGATCGTACCGGCGTGCTCAAGGATCGTGCCTTCGTTCGCATAGATCGTACCGTCGTGCTCAAGGATCGTACCTTTGTGCTCAAGGAATGTAATGTCGTGCTCAGGGAACGTACTGTCGTGCTCAAGAACGTATTGTCGTGCTCAAGATCGTACCGTCGTGCTCAAGATCGTACCGTCGTGCTCAAGATCGGACCGTCGTGCTCAAGATCGGACCGTCGTGCTCAAGGGTCGCACCGTCGTTTTCAAGGTTCCTGCTGTCGTGTTCAAGAATGATGCCGTCGTGCTCAGCAGTCCGATTGTCGTGCTGAAGCAGCATAATGTCTTGCTCAGGGATCGCACCATGTACCGTCTTGCTCAGGGATCGCACCATGTACCGTCTTGCTCAGGGATCGCACCATGTACCGTCTTGCTCAGGGATCGCACCATGTACCGTCTTGCTCAGGGATCGCACCATGTACCGTCTTGCTCAGGGATCGCACCATGTACCGTCTTGCTCAGGGATCGCACCATGTACCGTCTTGCTCAGGGATCGCACCATGTACCGTCTTCTTGCTCAGGGATCGCACCATGTACCGTCTTGCTCAGGGATCGCACCATGTACCGTCTTGCTCAGGGACCGCACCATGTACCGTCTTCTTGCTCAGGGATCGCACCATGTACCGTCTTGCTCAGGGACCGCACCATGTACCGTCTTCTTGCTCAGGGATCGCACCATATACCGTCTTCTTGCTCAGGTATTGCACCATGTACCGTCTTGCTCAGGGATCGCACCATGTACCTTCTTCTTGCTGAGGGATCGCACCATGTACCGTCTTCTTGCTCAGGGATCGCACCATGTACCGTCTTGCTCAGGGATCGCACCATGTACCGTCTTCTTGCTCAGGTATTGCACCATGTACCGTCTTCTCGCTCAGGGATCGCACCATGTACCGTCTTGCTCAAGGATCACACCATGTACCGTCTTCATGCTCAGGGATCGCACCGTGTACCGTCTTCTTGCTCAGGGATCGCACCATGTACCGTCTTGCTCAGGGATCGCACCATGTACCGTCTTGCTCAGGGATCGCACCATGTACCGTCTTGCTCAGGGATCGCACCATGTACCGTCTTGCTCAGGGATCGCACCATGTACCGTCTTGCTCAGGGATCGCACCATGTACCGTCTTCTTGCTCAGGTATCGCACCATGTACCGTCTTGCTCAAGGATCGCACCATGTACCGTCTTGCTCAGGGATCGCACCATGTACCGTCTTGCTCAGGGATCGCACCATGTACCGTCTTGCTCAAGGATCGCACCATGTACCGTCTTGCTCAAGGATCGCACCATGTACCGTCTCTTGCTCAGGGATCGCACCATGTACCGTCTTGCTCAGGGATCGCACCATGTACCGTCTTGCTCAGGGATCGCACCATGTACCGTCTCTTGCTCAGGGATCGCACCATGTACCGTTCTTGCTCAGGGATCGCACCATGTACCGTCTTGCTCAGGGATCGCACCATGTACCGTCTTGCTCAGGGATCGCACCATGTACCGTCTTGCTCAGGGATCGGCACCATGTACCGTCTTGCTCAGGGATCGCACCATGTACCGTCTTGCTCAGGATCGCACCATGTACCGTCTTGCTCAGGGATCGCACCATGTACCGTCTTGCTCAGGGATCGCACCATGTACCGTCTTGCTCAGGGATCGCACCATGTACCGTCTTGCTCAGGGATCGCACCATGTACCGTCTTCTTGCTCAGGGATCGCACCATGTACCGTCTTCTTGCTCAGGGATCGCACCATGTACCGTCTTCTGCTCAGGGATCGCACCATATACCGTCTTGCTCAGGGATCGCACCATGTACCGTCTTGCTCAGGGATCGCACCATTTACCGTCTTCTTGCTCAGGGATCGCACCATGTACCGTCTTCTTGCTCAGGGATCGCACCATGTACCGTCTTCTCGCTCAGGGATCGCACCATGTACCGTCTTGCTCAGGGATCGCACCATGTACCTTCTTCTTGCTCAGGGATCGCACCATGTACCGTCTTGCTCAGGGATCGCACCATGTACCTTCTTCTTGCTCAGGGATCGCACCATGTACCGTCTTCTCGCTCAGGGATCGCACCATGTACCGTCTTGCTCAGGGATCGCACCATGTACCGTCTTGCTCAGGGATCGCACCATGTACCGTCTTGCTCAGGGATCGCACCATGTACCGTCTTCTTGCTCAGGTATTGCACCATGTACCGTCTTGCTCAGGGATCGCACCATGGACCTTCTTCTTGCTCAGGGATCGCACCATGTACCGTCTTCTCGCTCAGGGATCGCACCATGTACCGTCTTGCTCAGGGATCGCACCATGTACCGTCTTGCTCAGGGATCGCACCATGTACCGTCTTGCTCAGGGATCGCACCATGTACCGTCTTGCTCAGGGATCGCACCATGTACCGTCTTGCTCAGGGATCGCACCATGTACCGTCTTGCTCAGGGATCGCACCATGTACCGTCTTGCTCAGGGATCGCACCATGTACCGTCTTCATGCTCAGGGATCGCACCATGTACCGTCTTGCTCAGGGATCGCACCATGTACCGTCTTGCTCAGGGATCGCACCATGTACCGTCTTCTTGCTCAGGGATCGCACCATGTACCGTCTTGCTCAGGGATCGCACCATGTACCGTCTTCATGCTCAGGGATCGCACCATGTACCGTCTTGCTCAGGGATCGCACCATGTACCGTCTTCTTGCTCAGGGATCGCACCATGTACCGTCTTGCTCAGGGATCGCACCATGTACCGTCTTGCTCAGGGATCTCACCTTCGCCAAAGACCAATACACAGTTTCTGTGCTACACTCGACCCAGACATAGGGCCCCACAAGGCTACCTGTATCCTACCCACCCGAGAGATTTCCTTTGTCTGGGAGTAACACAGTGTGGTACAGCAGATGCCTGGCCCAGTGAGTCACAGAGAGAGAGAGAGAGAGAGAGAGAGAGAGAGAGAGAGAGAGAGAGAGAGAGAGAGAGAGAGAGGGGAGTTTACAAGTGTCTTTGTTGCCGAGCAGGTTTTTTTTATAGACAAAAATAATATCAGTGGGTGGATATATCACCTCGAAATGATTTGCATACATACAGATGAACAGCGCCCGATTCGTCTGCTGTGCTGGGGGTGACAGATGTGTGTGTGTGTGTGTGTGTGTGTGTGTGTGTGTGTGTGTGTGTGTTACAAATACCTAAGTGGTGTAGGTGGGAGGGGGGGTCCCAGGTATTTGGTACAGGTGGAAAGGGGATACTACGTTTATGTTACAGGTGGGAGCGGAGTGCTAGGTGTGTGGTGCAGGTGGGATGAAGATCTTAGATACATGGTAACAGGTGGGAGGGAGGACCTTAGGTATGTGGTACGAATGGGAGGGGGGGTCCTAGCTTTGTGGCACAGGTGGAAGGGAGATCCTAAGTATGTGATGCAGGTGGGAGGGGGACCCTAGGTATGTGGTGCAGGTGGGAGAGGGGAACCTAGGTGCGTGATGTAGGTGGGTAGGGGATCCTAGATACGTGATGCAGGTGGGAGGGGGATCCTAGGTACGTGATGCAGGTGGGAGGGGGATTTTAGGCACGTGATGCAGGTGGGTGGGTGATCCTAGGTATGTGGCACAGGTGGGAGGGGGATCTTAGGTACGTGATGCATGTGGAAGGGTGATTCTAGGTATGTGGTACAGGTGGGAGGGGGGTCCTAGGTGTGTGGTACAGGTGTGTGGGTCATCCTTGGTGTGTGGCACAGGTGGGAGGGAGGTCCTAGATGTGTAGCACAGTTTGGAGGGGCATCCTGTGTGTGTGGTACAGATGGGAAGGCATCCTGTGTGTGTGTGGGGTTACAGGTGGGAGGGGCATCCTGTGTGTGTAGGGGTTACAGGTGGGAGGGGCATCCTGTGTGTGTGGGGTTACAGGTGGGAGGGGCATCCTGTGTGTGTGGAGTTACAGGTGGGAGGGGCATCCTGTGTGTGTGGAGTTACAGGTGGGAGGGGCATCCTGTGTGTGTGGAGTTACATGTGGGAGGAGCATCCTGTGTGTGTTTGGGGTTACTTGTGGGAGGAGCATCCTGTGTGTGTTTGGGGTTACAGGTGGGAGGAGCATCCTGTGTGTGTGTGGGGTTACAGGTGGGAGGAGCATCCTGTGTGTGTGTGGGGTTACAGGTGGGAGGAGCATCCTGTGTGTGTTTGGGGTTACATGTGGGAGGAGCATCCTGTGTGTGTTTGGGGTTACAGGTGGGAGGAGCATCCTGTGTGTGTTTGGGGTTACAGGTGGGAGGAGCATCCTGTGTGTGTTTGGGGTTACAGGTGGGAGGAGCATCCTGTGTGTGTGTGGGGTTACAGGTGGGAGGAGCATCCTGTGTGTGTTTGGGGTTACAGGTAGGAGGAGCATCCTGTGTGTGTGTGGGGTTACAGGTGGGAGGAGCATCCTGTGTGTGTGTGGGGTTACAGGTGGGAGGGGCATCCTGTGTGTGTTGGGGTTACAGGTGGGAGGAGCATCCTGTGTGTGTTGGGGTTAGAGGTGGGAGGAGCATCCTGTGTGTGTTGGGGTTACAGGTGGGAGGAGCATCCTGTGTGTGTGTGGGGTTACAGGTGGGAGGAGCATCCTGTGTGTGTTGGGGTTACAGGTGGGAGGAGCATCCTGTGTGTGTTGGGGTTACAGGTGGGAGGGGCATCCTGTGTGTGTGTGGGGTTACAGGTGGGAGGGGCATCCTGTGTGTGTGGGGGGGGGTTATCGATGGGAGGGGCATCCTGTGTGTGTGGGGTTACAGGTGGGAGGGGCATCCTGTGTGTGTGGGGTTACAGGTGGGAGGGGCATCCTGTGTGTGTGGGGTTAGGTGGGGGGGGGGGGGGGGTTATAGATGGGAGGGGCATCCTGTGTGTGTGGGGTTACAGGTGGGAGGGGCATCCTGTGTGTGTGGAGCTACAGGTGGGAGGGGCATCCTGTGTGTGTGGGGGGTTACAGGTGGGAGGGGCATCCTGTGTGTGTGGGGTTACAGGTGGGAGGGGCATCCTGTGTGTGTGGAGTTACATGTGGAAGGGGCATCCTGTGTGTGTGGGGTTACAGGTGGGAGGGGCATCCTGTGTGTGTGGGGTTACAGGTGGGAGGGGCATCCTGTGTGTGTGTGGGGTTACAGGTGGGAGGGGCATCCTGTGTGTGTGTGGGGTTACAGGTGGGAGGGGCATCCTGTGTGTGTGGGGTTACAGGTGGGAGGAACGATGGAAAGCATAGACCACGTACCCTCGGAGGTCATATCGTCTTGACAATTGTGAAAACGAATCACATATTCATCCATCACATGTGAACGCAGTGATTCGCATTGCACATGTGAACGCAGCGACTCACATTAAACATGTGAACGCAGTGACTCACATTAAACATGTGAACGCAGTGACTCGCATTACACATGTGAACGTAGTGACACACATTACACGTGAACTCAGTGACTCACGCATGTGAATGCAGTGACTCACAGTACACATGTGAACGCAGTGACTCACATTATACATGTGAACGCAGTGACTCCCATTACACATGTGAACGCAGTGACTCCCATTACACATGTGAACGCAGTGACTCACATTACCTTCTGATGTAGAGCCATGTGGGGTATGGACAGGCGTCTTGTTCTGTGTGTGTGTGTGTGTGTGTGTGTGTGTGTGTGCTGTCATCCGAGGGGAACCTAAACGGTTGGCTGGAAGTGTCTGTGTTGGAGGATGACCTGGCGCAGCCACACACACAGGACGTGGGGTGGGAGACCGTGGCTGCATCAGGACGCTACTGCAAGTGGCACACTGGAGGTTAGGTTAAGTAGTCAATCAAGTCAGTCTTCGATGAACGTGAGTTGTACGGGAACTCCTGGTGTGTGTGTTGTACGGGAACTCCTGGTGTGTGTGTGTGTGTGTGTGTGTGTGTGTGTGTGTGTGTGTGTGTGTGTGTTGTACGGGAACTCCTGGTGTGTGTGTGTGTGTGTGTGTGTGTGTGTGTGTGTGTGTGTGTGTGTGTTGTACGGGAACTCCTGGTGTGTGTGTGTGTGTGTGTGTGTGTGTATGTGTGTTGTACGGGAACTCCTGGTGTGTGTGTGTGTGTGTGTGTGTGTGTGTGTGTGTGTGTGTGTTGTACGGGAACTCCTGGTGTGTGTGTGTGTGTGTGTGTGTGTGTGTGTGTGTGTTGTACGGGAACTCCTGGTGTGTGTATGTGTGTGTGTGTGTGTGTGTGTGTGTGTTGTACGGGAACTCCTGGTGTGTGTGTGTGTGTGTGTGTGTGTGTGTGTGTGTGTGTGTGTGTGTGTGTGTTGTACGGGAACTCCTGGTGTGTGTGTGTGTGTGTGTGTGTGTGTGTGTGTGTGTGTGTGTGTGTTGTACGGGAACTCCTGGTGTGTGTGTGTGTGTGTGTGTGTGTGTGTGTGTGTGTGTGTGTGTGTTGTACGGGAACTCCTGGTGTGTGTGTGTGTGTGTGTGTGTGTGTGTGTGTGTGTGTGTGTGTGTGTTGTACGGGAACTCCTGGTGTGTGTGTGTGTGTGTGTGTGTGTGTGTGTGTGTGTGTGTGTGTGTGTGTTGTACGGGAACTCCTGGTGTGTGTGTGTGTGTGTGTGTGTGTGTGTGTGTGTGTGTGTGTGTGTTGTTCGGGAACTCCTGGTGTGTGTGTGTGTGTGTGTGTGTGTGTGTGTGTGTGTGTTGTACGGGAACTCCTGGTGTGTGTGTGTGTGTGTGTGTGTGTGTGTGTGTTGTTCGGGAACTCCTGGTGTGTGTGTGTGTGTGTGTGTGTGTGTGTGTGTGTGTGTGTGTGTGTGTGTTGTTCGGGAACTCCTGGTGTGTGTGTGTGTGTGTGTGTGTGTGTGTGTTGTACGGGAACTCCTGGTGTGTGTGTGTGTGTGTGTGTGTGTGTGTGTGTTGTTCGGGAACTCCTGGTGTGTGTGTGTGTGTGTGTGTGTGTGTGTGTGTGTGTGTGTGTGTGTGTTGTAATCGAGTTGTTTGCCTCTGTCATGGTCGTATTCCCCGCGTGGATCATCTACCCATCCACCAGACAGAGCACACGGGCCTTCCTGGTCTGGGTGTCTCCACACATGCCTCCACGTACAGGTTCCTGAAGTAGTGTGGAGAATATCGAGGAGACACAGAAGGTCCTCACAGGGGATGTATGGTTCTCGCCCAAGGTGGCATCCTGAACTGGTCAGAGGAAATGGTGATGTGTTTTTTTTCTTATGTAATTTTAGGTTAAACTCGTATGTCGTGTGTAGGTGTGTTTACATCAAAGGTGATTATATTTTACTTTTT
>NC_092224.1:57516742-57526742 GCF_036320965.1 Panulirus ornatus | reverse complement strand
TATATGTATGGGCAACAAAAACACTAGACGACATTTGCGTTTACATGTGTGTGTGTATGTGTGTGTGGACAACAAAAACACTGGACGCCGTGTGTTTGTATAGACAACAAAAACGTTGGCCGACATGCGTCTTGCCACAACAAAAACAGTGGACGACTTGCGTATGTGGGTAGCAAAAATATTACGCATATGTTGGTGTGTGTGTGTGTGTGTGTCTGACAAAAACCTTAGGCGGCGTGTGCGTCTCGACATCCAAATTAAACACATGACGGGCGACATGTGTGTTGTTCGTCTTAGCGAGTTCCGTCAGCCATGTTGGTGTTGCCGGGTTCGCCCCCGCTGTGGTGGGGGCGTTTGTCGTGATGATCTTCGTTCGTTCAGGTTCGTGTTGTCCTGCAGGAGGTACCTGCTGTGGGTTCCTGTGCACAGCTGGGAGTAAGGTGAAATGCTATATGAGTTGGTTGCATTTCTTTATCTAGAGGGACGTGGCTGACCCTGTGGCCGTTACCTTTCTTTATCTGGGGATGTGTCTGAATCTGTGGCCTTGTTCGCCACAAAGTGTTCACGGATTAGGCCTGATGATCACCCCATTTTGTTATTAGTAAGTTCATGCAGGACAGTTTTGACATCCAGTATAAGTTGCCATCATTACCCCACACCAGCCAGGATGTGGTGGGTACTTAAGACTACGGTCTGTGACCTCCAACAGCTTGACTGAGTGAAGGAGCAGCTCCATAACTTGCTCCCAGACGCAGTTATTGGAAGGGGTGGCAAACCTCCGGGTCCCAGACGCAGTTATTGGAGGGGGAGGCAAACCTCCGGGTCCCAGACACAGTTGTTGGAGGGGGAGGCAAACCTCCGGGTCCCAGACACAGTTGTTGGAGAGGGAGGCCAACCTCCGGGTTCCAGACACAGTTGTTGGCGAGGGAGGCAAACCTCCGGGTCCCAGACACAGTTGTTGGAGGGGGAGGCAAACCTCCGGGTCCCAGACACAGTTGTTGGAGGGGGAGGCAAACCTCCAGAACTGTCGTCCGTCGTCCATTGTGTACGTAGGTAAGGTAGGGTCCCAGACCGTGCTGTCGGGGTAGAAGACTTCCGGGGACCATCGTAAAGGATATGCTATGACTCTACTGTAACTACACTTAAGTTATGGTGTACTATGGGTGCTATGACTACTGTTACTCCACTAAGTTATGGTGTACTATATCACAGCAAGGTCCTCATCCGAGCTGTGTGTGTGGTGGTGGGGGGTTGAGGGTAGAGGAACCATAACAATCACTGTAAAGTCTGTGTTTAAATCCCTCGGTTGACTTTGCTGTGTCATCGTCGTCAGTATAGCTCAGGGTTTTCTCCATAGTCACCGTCGCTTGGCGGATTTTATAGTTCTCTTCTTTGTTCAGTCTCATCAGAGGGTCTAAACCCGTAGATCAGGCTCTTCCATAGTGTCTTTGCTGCCTGCTAGATTCTGACACTTCGTTCAGTCATTTTCACGGTGTTGCTTCCGCTGTATGATGGACTGAAACTTTGATCTGTCTCTTCCACGGTGTTGCCGCCAAGCCACGGCCCCCAGTACCTCTCTCTGCCAGGAAGTTCTTCAGCGTTTTTCCCCACCCAAGATGCTCAAAAACGTCCGCCAGTCTGTTTCGCAAAGTCTCCGCTGTCTCGGTGTGTGTCGTTAACGTCGAGTGTGTTTGAGTGTCTTGGGGGATCGTGTTATATATACATCCTCATTCCCTTCTGACGCGGGAAAAGTCATGTGTGGGAGACGCCATGCTGCGCGTACCAGCCTCATGCTACGTTAGCAACGCCCCTGTACGACGATGCTCTCTCTCTCTCTCTCTCTCTCTCTCTCTCTCTCTCTCTCTCTCTCTCTCTCTCTCTCTCTCTCTCTCTCTCTCTCTCTCTGGCGCGAGTCAGCTGAGGTCTCCTCTGTGCCGGTGGGTGCCCGCGTGTCCCCCAAGTTGTGCATAGTTGTGCGTCAAGGGTAATGGGGTGCGAAGTCTGGCCGTGATCTGGTGTCGGCCGCATGTTGCTTCCTGAGTCACAGTTGGGATTTAGCGGTATCCGCAGGTAGCTCGGGGGCGCTTTGTCGTCGACGTGCCTGGCCAGGTTGGGGTGTCGTCCTCGACGGGTCCCCTGGATCAGTACTTACCACCGACGGATGTCGGGGTCAGTAAATGATTTAGTACCCTGTCGTCGACAGGGTGCTAAATCAGTGTCGTGGCGTCGTCCACATGTCTTAGATCAGCCTTTCACTCGGTGCTGTGTCATTTATAACTTCTGACGAGCATTTGGCTTCTCCAGTCTTACCATCTGCTACCTACTGTAGCAACTCATTGTGCATTGGATGTTCCTCCTCCTCCTCCTCCTCCTCCTCCTCAGGACCTCTTACTCCCGCCCCCCTTGTCGTCTGGCCTGCGTCTCCCTGACCTGCAGGCCCTGATTATGGGTTGTAACGAGGAGAGCCGGGTGGTGAGCGGCCAGGATCAGCAGACGATGATTCAGCACCGCCATCCCCAGACTCTCTTCCTGCACCCCCCCCATCCTTACTCTCCCCCCCACCCCCCATCCTTACTCTCCCCCCCACCCCCCATCCTTACTCTCCCCCCCTCCCCCATCCTTACTACCCCCCCCCATTCTTACTCTCCACCCCCTCCCCTTACTCTTCCCATCTCCACTAGGGACCTTATTAATCTCCCCCTCCCCCCTTCACTCTAGACCTTACTCCTCTCCGGACCCCCTCGCTCTCACTTTATAAAATTGTATATTGTGTCTCGTCTGACTATTCATTACTGCTTTCAGTGTCATGTTTTTAACATCGTCTCAGTTTTTTTTTTTTTTTTTTTTTTTTCATTTTCCTCTTTGTTCCTTCTTTTTC
This sequence comes from Panulirus ornatus, assembly GCF_036320965.1. Taxonomy (NCBI): domain Eukaryota; kingdom Metazoa; phylum Arthropoda; class Malacostraca; order Decapoda; family Palinuridae; genus Panulirus; species Panulirus ornatus. Next base: position 57,523,864 of record NC_092224.1, on the reverse strand, counting down.
TCCGTGGCTTTTGAAGGACATCGCTCTAACCTCTTGACTTTCTCGATCTATTTTCCATCCTTCCTTCAGGCTCGTGTGTTTCCTTCATGCTGTTTCATCGCTCAAAAGCAAAAAAGAAAAAAAAAAAGAAAGAAGCGAATTAGTCAGCACTAGACTGCTGTCAGTAGAAGGCGTTTGCCCCTAATAGCTTGCAGATGCATTTGTTGGTTTATGAGTATATCATGACGTCTGTGGCCTTGAACTCTGACCCCTCCGACTCCACAGCCATCAGCAGAACCTCCGTCAAGCGATAAGCAGCAAATGTAAAGATTTCGACGGCGATTGAATGCTCTCAGCTGGAGCTACATGAATGGAAAATTAGCGCTGACGGACAGCCACCAGTCAGCGGGTATGAGGGATCCTGCACACATCGACCGACCAGCCAACTGGGACGTCGGCAGCGAGTGATGATGGTGGTGGTGGTAGTGATGGTGGTAGTGATTGTGTTAGAGGTGGTGGTTGTGATGGTGGTAGTGATTGTGCTGGTATTGGCGGTGGTGGTAGTGATTGTGGTGGTGTTGGTGGTAGTGATTGTGGTGGTGGTAGTGATTGTGTTGGTGGTGGTAGTGATTGTGGTGTTATTGGTGGTGATGGTAGTGATTGTGGTGGTGTTGGTGGTGGTGGTAGTAATTGTGGTGGTGTTAGTGGTGGTGGTAGGTTGCCACGCGATGTCGCCGTCTGTATCAAGTTTTTGTTTAGTTTTCTCATTTTCCTCACCATGCCCCCCACACACACTTTGGGCGTGGGGCAAGACCTCATTACAGGCACTCGACACACAAGTGAATGTATTTTATGCCACCGTAGATGATCATGAGGAGAGCCAGTTACAGAGATGGGCTGAGGGCCTCATACACATGCACGTGGCGAGTGCACGAGCACGTGAGGCAAGTTACAGCAGCATTATGGTTTGTGAATTTACTTTGAATGATTATCCCGGGCTTTGTTGTGTGGGTTCGGGAGGAGAACATTCCCAAGTGTATATCACTGTTGGTGTGGAGATGTTTACAAGCTCATAAAACCCAAGCCCTGGGTGTGGGGGTCTTGAGTCTGTCATAAAGGGGTTCTCTGTCATGGAGTATTGTAGCATGTTTATTTGGTTCAACCACGAGGCTTGCCTCGGGTCGCTTTCGAAACATGGCGTTTACGATATGGCAAATTTGGTGTCTAATGGTATAGCGCGGCGTCGTATTGGTGCCAGAGCCTCGTCTGTCGTCATTTTTAAGGGTATTACTGATTGGTATGGACGAGTGGTGGCGAGTGGTTATGGAGGTGAAGGCGGGACGGGAGCCGTGCCGTCTGCATCCAGTGGTGGGAGGAGGCGGTGTGGTGTGAGCGAGGGGCGGGTAAGGGAGTAGAGTGGGTGGCCGTTTAAGGGGAGCAGGAGATGGGGTCGTCTGTTGCGGGAAATAGGTTTGTGAAGCTCTACCGCTGTGTTGCTGCCCAGACCAGCCAGCTGTTGTCTCCCCGGCCACCCTCTCTCTCTCCCCACCGCCCCACCCGCGACACACGCCGTGGAAATAGTGGCAACAACCCCCCCGGCAGCAGACGGTGGTCCCAGACTGGGCCACCTTTTTGTGTGGGCTGATTTCCTCTCCCTCAGCAAGTGCTTTTCATACCTCGTCCAAGGTTGACGGTCGGCCGGCGGAGAGTGGGATGTCTTTCCATAGGAGAAAGTGACGCACGGTAGACAGTGACAGTCACTTCCTTCGCTGGAGTTGAAAAGGAAAGTTTTATGACCATTGCGGTATGTGTGTGTGTGTGTGTGTGTGTGTGTGGCAACCTTTGTAGTAAAAGTGGGAGGAAGCCGCTGTGGTTTTTTTTTCCTCTTTTTTCCCACCTCTCGTTAATGTACTCTAATGTAGGATTATGATTCTCTGACATAAATGGGCCTTTTTATTTTATTTTTAGAAGTGTGATGAGAGTGGATTGCGAGCCCGTCAGCAGTAGGGGATGGTCGTGTGTGTGTGTGTGTGTGTGTGTGTGTGTGTGTGTCTGTGTGTGTGTCTGTGTGTTGTGTGTGTGTCTGTGTGTGTGTGTGTGTGTGTGTGTGTGTGTGTGTGTGTGTGTGTGTGTGTTGGTATATGATGTTTGACGCGAGAGGAGGAGCTCTCGTTGTGGACTCCACCCCGTGCAGTGGGCGGCGGCGTAAAATAGGACACTCACTACACAAAAGGTCCAGGAACTGGGTCACAGTGATGGCATTATATGCCCAGTTGCATGATGAGGGAACTGTGTATACGTAGTGGTGTTGGATGAGGCGGAGGAGAGTCGGAGCCGCTGTATTTGGAGTTGTGTTTACATGATGAGGGAGGGCGGGTAGAGAAGCGGGGAGTCTGTCATCCCACTCTCGATTTTCTTTTAATTACCATTCTCCACAACCTGTGTGTGTGTGTGTGTGTGTGTGTGTGTGTGTGTGTGTGTGGGGGGGGTGACTCTCTTCAAGTGACTCATTCTGTTTGAATGTACAAGTCACAACTAAGCCGAGCGAAGGCATCATGTAGCCATTTGATCCTGATGATCGTGAGAGAAATTGTGTCTGACGGAGGCTAGACAGAGCCATTTCTGGTCAGTGTGGCTGGCTGGTCGCTGCCGGGGGGCCTCCATCGACTGTTTGGTAAATACGGTGGTGACTCGTTGTGATGGATGGGTCTGGTGAGGGGATGGGTCGGGTTTGGCGAGCAGAGAAAGAGTGATGTGTGGGTTTAAGAAAGGCTCTTGGATGAATGATAATAGCATCACTTACAAGGACTTCCAGTGTATGTTGTTTGCCTAAGAGATTCGCCACGCCTTAACCTGGCGTGGGACGTTGCATTTTGATTTATGTCGGTAACCCATGGCAAGTTTATCGTGCACCCCCATGCTCATCCTGTGAGCGGTAGCGTAAAAGGATTACAAGGGTCACAAAGGGTCTTAGTCAGACCCCAGTGGGTTGATATTACATAAGAGGTTACAATTCGTATTTCAGTACATACTTTACATAGTTTCATACGGTAAGTTTTACTGACTAGATGCAAAAAGTGGAAAGACTTCAAATTTCAGGTATCTTGTTATTAACAATACGGCGTTGTGACATTTCTTGCAGGGCATGTTTAGATGTATCTCTAAATGGCTCTATTTTTTCACAACCTAAGACAGTGTTGTATTTTATGTCCAAATACTTTGACCACAAACTTTACAATTCACATTGTTAACATCTCCAGTTAGGCCAAAACGTCAGTCGTACCCATCGCCTGGTATTAATCTGGCAATTACAACATCGTTGAATCTACTGATCTTGTAACTTTCTCCATAGACATGATTACACATTACATCGTGAGGGAAAATGATTTCTACGTGCGCATATCTGAGCTCATGTTCGTGCTTCATAGAGGGAAAACGGCCCGTCCCGCCCAAGGACCACATGCAGTGTAGACGTTTAATATAGTTCCCACACAGGTGTACCCCATCACCCACAAAATGCTTTGTATGGTACGACAAATAACGAATCCAGGTTTGAGAAACAATAACCCTACAGATGCAGGATGGGTCAGGTTGTCGTCCATAATGTTGTGGTAAACAACACAGGTGAGGGTTCTAGCAAGGCACGGGTGGTGACGCTGGGTTCTCGTGGAGTGTAATGAACATTTATTCCCTGTCACCGACTGACGTGTGGATCTGTTTAGAAGAACATTACTGCTCGTGTCTGGCTGGCTTGAGTTCTTGGAGAGAATCATGAGGTGTTCTCTGGGAGAGAATCATGAGGTGTTCTCTAGGAGAATCATGAGGTGTTCTCTGGGAGAGAATCATGAGGTGTTCTCTGGGAGAGAATCATGAGGTGTTCTCTGGGAGAATCATGAGGTGTTCTCTGGGAGAGAATCATGAGGTGTTCTATGGGAGAGAATCGTGAGGTGTTCTCAGGGAGAGACTCATGAGGTGTTTTCTGGGAGAGACTCATGAGGTGTTCTCTGGGAGAGAATCATGAGGTGTTCTCTGGGAGAGACTCATGAGGTGTTCTCTGGGAGACTCATGAGGTGTTCACAAGGAGAGAATCATGAGGTGTTCTCTGACACCTTGTGGGAGCACCCAGCCGCTGTCGTTGAAGTTGATAGCATCGTAATGTTAACGTTCAGGAGAGACGGTCGAGTCAGTGTATACCACCAGGGTGTCGGAGGAGGTGGTGGTGGTGTACACAACATATGAGAGCTTGGGTATGACTGGGCTAGCTTGCTGGTGGTGGATAGGCAGCAGCCACACTTGTTATCTGAGCGGTTAGGGACGGATGCTTTGTGAGCTAGTACTTCAGTGGCTGTCAGGTGCCAGTCCATTGGCCCAGGTAGCTGTCTTTTGTTCCTGCTTTACCCATACGTGGGCTCCTGGTTTTCGGGCCTCAAACATACAGTCTCTCCATCTCGCACATAGCGTCCGAAAACACGAAACTTGCACGAAACATTCTTCGAATCTCTGTGTATTCCTGCGGTAAGCGGGGAGCGCTACGCGCTAACTCTGCCTTTAGGCAAAATAACGTCGAAAGTAGTCTGAAGTGGTCTCTCTCTCTCTCTCTCTCTCTCTCTCTCTCTCTCTCTCTCTCTCTCTCTCTCTCTCTCTCTCTCTCTCTCTCTCTGCAATTTATCGAGGCATGTTTTCATTTACTTATCGTATCAGTGTGGCACAGTGCCTCATTGTTCAAGAAGCTGTGTTCCTCGTACATGTTGTGGTCACTGGGGAGGTTCATATCGTACACTCCATCAACCATTGTCTCACAGCTGGAGGTGGTTGAGTTTGTGTTTGCGATAAGCAAAAACGGACGATTTTCTTTTCATGGGTGCCTGCTGTAAATGTTTCTGCTCGTCTCCTTTCGTAGAAATGAGCTTCTTCCTCTCCTTTTCGTCTTGTTTAAGCTCTCATTAGTGACCTTGGTGTTGGGTATTTGGAGAATATTGTACCCCTTGAACACCTTCCCCTTGACCTGACCTCTTTAGGGTAAGGGTCACACCGTCGCACCCAAGGGTCACTGGTACAGTCGTGCTCAAGGGCCAATCGCACCGTTATGCTCAAGGGCCGTACCGTCGTGTTCAAAGGTCGTACCGTCGTGCTGAAGGGTCGCACCGCCGTGCTCAAACGTCGTACCGTCGTGTTCAAAAGTCGTACCGTCGTGCTGAAGGGTCGCACCGCCGTGCTCAAACGTCGTACCGTCGTGTTCAGAGGTCGTACCGTCGTGCTGAAGGGTCGCACCGCCATGCTCAAACGTCGTACCGTCGTGTTCAAAGGTCGCACCGTCGTGCAGGCAGTGTTGCCATACAGTTAAGTCTACACGTTTACCCTTAGTGCTTGACTCTTCCTATGTGATTAATGTTTGTGTGTTACGGGGAGAGAGTTTTACACTCGTGTTGCCACATCTCGTAACCTTGTGTTTGCTCGTACACACACACACACACACACACACACACAAGCCTATGCAACTCACCCATTTCATCGACAAGCCGCTAGGGGAGGATGAGCACGGTTGGGTAGACTGTGGATCGGCTGCCGCGATCAGGATTCGAACCTCTGTGGCGGCACGTGCATGCGCACTTGTCGGCAGGGCTAACCACTGCACCACGAAGGTTCAGGTGTGTGTGTGTGTGTGTGTGTGTGTGTGTGTGTGTGTGTGTGACGACGATTCATCTTATCGTCCAGCGTGGAATCGTCAGGTAAGCGTGTGAGTTCTGGTGTCACTAGTAACCCACTGGTCATGAATTGTGCATGATGGAACCGAGAGGCTGGGTGTATCTGTTCCGCTCTAGGGAGTTAGGGACGGCCTTACTTACAGACAGATAGATTGGTAGATATAGACACATAGAGAGACCGAGAGGTAGATAGATAGAGACACAGGTAGATAGATATGATGGTTTTAATTCCGAAACGCCCTCACCTGTTGGGTAAAATCGTCCATTTTCGTTGTTATGTATAGGGCGCACTGTCTTGCATTGACCATCAGTAGGCTGCACAGATCTGATATGTGTGGTATGAAGTTTTCCCTAATGTGTCCTCCACCATCTCTACTCCTGGGTGGATTTCATATGGACGGTCTCCATAAGTCATCATTCTAGTTCCGGTGCGTGAGGTCATCAGCTCTCTCTCTCTCTCTCTCTCTCTCTCTCTCTCTCTCTCTCTCTCTCTCTCTCTCTCTCTCTCTCTCGTAGATGTTATTGAGGCATTCCTGTCGTGTTGAGATGATGAATCCGTGAGGGGACATTGTGAGCACTTGACGTTAACGCTCAGAGCGCGGCGACGGTACGACCTTTGGGTATGATTGCTCGGCTTTTGACCTGACCCTTCAAGGTCAGGTGAAAGGCCTGGCCATCTTACTCTCAGTAATCGCACCATCGTGCTCAAGGTTCGTACCGTCGTGCTCACCGGGCCACACTGTCGTGTTCGAGGGACGCACTGCTGTGCTCACTGGTCGTCCCGTCGTGTTCAGAGGATCGTATCGTCGCCGCGCTCCAAAGAGTCGCACGTCAGTGTGGACGGCTTTTGCGCCGTCGTGTTGAAGAAGTTACGAGATAGAAAGCCTCGGGCGACAACTCATGGCTAGAATAAATACTGAGGGAGAGCACATCGCTGAGCCGTGCACACATGAGCTGCTTGATGCACGGCTGGAGACGCAGGCACTCGTAAGACACTTAGCAGCAACATAAGCAATGACTCACGGGTTAAGAACCCCGTAGCCCTACAACCCTGGGTGTTTGTTCTTGGAGTATAGTCTTCGAGGGCATTCTACCCGCTAGAGCCTGGTCCAGGCTGTTGTGTTGGGTCGTTGGTCGACCAAGCTGTTGGAAGCCGCAGCTCACAGAGTCACGTGGGACTCTCTCTCTCTCTCTCTCTCTCTCTCTCTCTCTCTCTCTCTCTCTCTCTCTCTCTCTCTCTCTCTCTCTCTCTCTCACACACACACACACACACACACACACATATCCTAGTTGGTCCAGCACTTTATAAATAGTTTTCCCAGAGCCATAGTGTACGATCTCTCATTCATTTAAGCACGAAAATAACTCTTGAGAAATCAATGTTCACCCCACCGACACGAACCCTGGCAACGAATTCCAGCTAGATTACACATCCTCA
>NC_092224.1:57456742-57509242 GCF_036320965.1 Panulirus ornatus | reverse complement strand
TCCCCCCGTCCAACACCCAAGCCTCCCTCACCACACAACCCTAATCCTAGGAACCACCGACACCAGTATTACCCGATTTACAGCATACCTATGTTTCTGTTTCAAAGATAACATGATATCCAATTCTATTTCAATAAATCTCAGTAAAATACGCCTGGTCATCATTTAGGTAATCTATATAAAAAAAAACTACATTAATGACGACCAGGCGTATATAAATGGGGTAATCGTACTTCGGTAGGAGTTCAGATCATTCAGGGAAACTTTACAATACACAACATGTTCCAACGAAGGAAATCCGCTTCATCGGATGTAAACAATTCACAAAGTTTCAGATCCCAACACCAACCAGCACAGAGGATTGTACACCCTCGTACCAGGCTGGGCGGAGTCTACTCTGGCCTGGGTAAGACAATACACAAGCCTCCGTGCTTATATAGGAATTACCCCATCATAATCATTATCAAGGAGTAGTGTGATCGTCATATATATATATATATATATATATATATATATATATATATATATATATATATATATATATATATATATATATATATATAAATATTTTATTATTTATTTTGCTTTGTCGCTGTCTCCCGCGTTAGCAAGGTAGCGCAAGGAAACATACGAAAGAATGGCCCAACCCACCCACATACACACGCATATACATACACGTCCACACCCGCAAATATACATACTTATACATCTCAGTGTATACACATATATACCCACACAGACATATACATATATACCCATGTACATGATTCATACTGTCTACCTTTATTCATTCCCATCGCCACCCCGCCACACATGGAATAACAACACCCTCTTCCCTCATGTGTGCGGGGTAGCGTTAGGAAAAGACAACAAAGTATATATATATATATATATATATATATATATATATATATATATATATATATATATATATATATATATTCCGCGCTGCTACATGCAGTGTGTGCGGGACGCGTGTGTATGTGTGTCTGTCTGTCAGTTAGCACTTTCCTTTTTGCATTATAACTCGAAAAAAAAATTGATAGAATCTACATACGCACAACGTAGGTATCCAGAGTGTGGTGTTGACTACCGGAGTAGGTTCTAGGGCACGTGGTTGCATAATTTGCTTATAGATTAGGGAAAACATTTTCCTTCTTCTTAAGTGCTTAATGATGATGAGACGTTCAGACGTACATATATATATGGGGACTAGCCAAAGACAAATATCATGGGATAAAAATATTTGATAAAGTTGATGAGCTCATTAGCATAATTGTCCTTTATAGACTTAGATTCGTGGCAGGACGTTATGCAACGGGAGTGGCCCTTAGTCTAATGGTATTTACACTGATAACCATAGAGATAGACTTTTCTCTTTTTCAGTGTACTGAGACGAAGTGGCTGTGATAGTGTGGGCGTAGAGCAGAGATCTGTGGTGAGGCGTAGATAGTCCATTGTGGCTACAGTACCTGGACACAGGACGGGTGTGGGCCCAAGGAGACACAAGAACCCAGAGGGTCCTCGTCTCACAACCTCGTTAATAAGAACCCAGAGGGTCCTCGTCTCACAACCTCGTTAATAAGAACCCAGAGGGTCCTCGTCTCACAACTTCGTTGATTCATTATTGTAAGGAAGGGATGGACGGTGTGTCTGAGGCTCCTGCGTGGTTTGTGGGTAACACTGGCTTCGTGTGGTCAGATATCAGTCACGTGTGTTCAACACGGCAGGAGAGTCAGGGATCCGAGATCAGTGGTTTTGATGGCCCTCTTGTTTTGATGGTTACGAGAGATGTACTTCATATTATTGACAATTAAATAGTAAGATATATCCATTTAAGAATGGACACATTTGTTTATATATATATATATATATATATATATATATATATATATATATATATATATATATATATATATATATATATATATATATTAGCATTTAGTGCAGAAACTGTCATGCTCAGATGGGAAATATGATGGTGTGCACCCTGCCCTAGGTATGAAAACTACGAGTGGTTTAGACATAAATGATTAAACATGATTATCATAGAATATTTGTGATGTGTGAAACATCCAGTCTTTCTTGGAAACCCCTCCTTATGTGAATAGCTAAGTCCTGCTTAGATGCGGAAACTTCTCTTCTGAACAGTTACTCCGTTTATACAAAGGATTGACTCTTCCCTGTATGGAGCACTTATCTCATGGGGTGGTTTTTAGCTGTGCAACCTTACTTGACAACGTTGAGTCGAAAGCGGTCCGACTTATGCACTGTCCCAGGCTAACTTCCAAACTCTACCTTCTTGCCCTCCTCCGCAATCTTGGTTCACTTTCCCCCTTCTATAGATAGTGCTTTGGTTTTTGCTTCCGAGAGCTGGCTGCATGTGCTCCTCCACCGCTAGCTAGACCTCGTAATACTCGGCAAGCTGTGTGGCCGTTGGCAACTCAAGGGTGGGCCCTTTTGATATCCGTTTCTTTCCCTACACTTAGAAGCTTTGCAACTTTCTCCATTCTCATGTCTCCATGGCACATTTCAAATTACAGGTTTTTCACTTCCTCCAAAATTTGTGAATACTTTCCCTTGTCTCTTCTTTTTTTCCTTTTCATGATCCTCTGTATGTTTCAATTAAGTCCTTGTCTTAATGTGAATTTTTGTCCGTGACTGGAACCTTCGACTTAGAAAAATTTCGTCAGAATATACGTAGGAGGTGGAAGCAAGTGGAGTCTGTACAGATCATTTGTAAAGCAAACTACATTATTTAGTCACCGTGTGTGTCAGACGTTGACGTGGTTATGTAGTTGCTGTGAGTCAGACTGTTGTAGGGTGAGGGTAGTGTAGGTGATGTGGTGGTGAGCCGAAGCGAGTGTTGCCTGTGTATCCTCGGCAGATACATTGTACACCTCTTGCTCGCCATGTGAGTGGTGGTTTTGACCCCACGCCACCTGACCTCTCGCTCACCGTCGGCGGTGTGGGGTAGAGGTGATGTTTGGTGTGTGGCGAGGGGGAAGGGGGAGGCGCATGTCAAGGGAGGAGGGGCGGGAAAGAGAGAGGTGGGTGGAGAGTTGTGTGGAGGAGGAGGGAGAAGGGAAGCAGGTGCAGTGGGAGGGGGTGCCAGGTGTGTGTGTGTGTGTGTGGGGGTGAGTCAGCCAGGGACGCCTGTCGTTAACCCCGGCGGCGGAAGTGTGTCACCCCTACTGACAACAGTTACCCTCCCCTCACCCCCAGGCAAATGGGCTCCTGACGTCCCCCCTTCCTCCCTCACTACTACCACCACCACCACCACTCTCGCTCCTCGTGGAGGGAGTGACCCACGGGGGTTTGTGCCAGGTGATTGGGGGGTAGAGGAGGCGTTCCGCCTGGTGAGGTAGTGAGAGTCCATACGAAGGACAGATAACAGGAGACTTGATGTTCCATATCGAGGTTGTGTGTTGTCATGGTGGATGCATCTGCTGCAGGACAATGATAATGGTTCCCTTCAACAGGAGGGTTTTTACCTCGTACTTGCCAGGTTCCTGTGGTAGGGCGTGCACCAGGAGGCTCCCTGGTAGATGGGGAGGTAGATGGTAGGTAGTGGTAGAGGGTGGTCAGCAGGACTGTGAGCCTTGCCTGTGGAGCAAGACTGACGCTCTGGTAAGATAAGGTAGCAATACCTATTACCCTCCTCTACCACACATTAAATGAAAGAAAATAGAATTGTATGATGATAGGTCCTTGTTATCATCTCTTCTGGTAAGATTATGGTCTTCATTATTTTGACATTATTATTATTATTATTATTATTATTATTATTATTATTATTATTATTATTATTATTATTTTCATTATTATTATTATTATTATTATTATTACTATTATTATTATTATGATTATTATTTAGTAGCAGTGATAGTAGTGATCGTAGTAGTATTATCACATACATCATCTACTAACTACTACTACTTCTACTAATGGTTGTTGTAGTTGTAGAAGTAGTAGTGCAATCGTAGTCATTGTAGTTAGTGTTGTTTTCAAGTTGTTTGTTGTGATACTGATGGCGGTCACCTTCAGCCCTGGAAATTCGCCATCCAGAAGTTTCACAGTTCCAGTTTCTCGTGTGTGTGTGTGTGTGTGTGTGTGTGTGTGTGTGTGTGTGTACGTAGATCTTGCCTGGGGCTACAGGGTTCCTGGTTGGGGAGAAAAACGAAAACGAAAGTCCTGGACATATACAGTGAACCCAGCCTTGTCGCAGAGGCCGGGGACTCTATGGTGTGTGTGTGTGTGTGTGTGTGTGTGTGTGTGTGGCGTAGGGATTTGGTGCTACTGTTGTGGTATTAGAGTATGGATTTGGTACTGGTCATAGTCGTTTAGAGACTATCTCACTGATCTCTCTCTCTCTCTCTCTCTCTCTCTCTCTCTCTCTCTCTCTCTCTCTCTCTCTCTCTCTCTCTCTCTTTTCTCTCACTGTCTTGGCTATGGCATTTTTATTCCATGTATATTTTCAACCTTGGGTTGTGTTTTGTATTTCTCAATAGAGCTTCAATTATTATTATTATTATTATTATTATTATTATTATTATTATTATTATAATGGTGATTTGACTAAACCCTTAAGGGTCAGGTAAAAGGCCACGTCATCGTACCTAAGGGGCGTGCCGTCGTGCTCGAGGGTCGTACCGTCGTGCTCAAGGGTCGTACCGTCGTGCTCAAGGGTCGTACCGTCGTGCTCGAGGGTCATACCGTCGTGCTCAAGGGTCGCACCGCCGTGCTCAAGGGTCGTACCGTCGTGCTCAAGGGTCGTGCCGTCGTGCTCAAGAGTCGTGCCGTCGTGCTCAAGAGTCGTACCGTCGTGCTCAAGGGTCGTACCGTCGTGCTCGAGGGTCATACCGTCGTGCTCAAGGGTCGCACCGTCGTGCTCAAGGGTCGCACCGTCGTGCTCAAGGGTCGTGCCGTCGTGCTCAAGAGTCGCACCGTCGTGCTCAAGGGTCGTACCGTCGTGCTCAAGGGTCGTACCGTCGTGCTCAAGGGTCGTACCGTCGTGCTCAAGGGTCGTACCGTCATGCTCAAGGGTCGTACTATCGTGCTCAAGGGTCATACCGTCGTGCTCAAGGGTCGTACCGTCGTGCTCAAGGGTCGCACCGTCCTGCTCAAGGGTCTCACCGTCCTGCTCAAGGGTCTCACCGTCCTGCTCAAGGGTCATACCGTCGTGCTCAAGGGTCGTACCGTCGTGCTCAGGGGTCGCACCATCGTGCTCAAGGGTCGCACCATCGTGCTCAAGGGTCGTACCGTCGTGCTCAAGGGTCGTACCGTCGTGCTCAAGGGTCGCACCGTCGTGCTCAAGGGTCGCACCATCGTACTAAAGGGTCGTACCGTCGTGCTCAAGGGTCGTACCGTCGTGCTCAGGGCTCGTGCGTCTTAAGAGGTTCAGTGCCGTCAGGCGGTGGTGCCACGTCTACTAAGGTGCTATAGAGGGAAGGAGAACCTGAAATTGTTCTTGTTTTCTGGCTAATCCACCCTCCCCTCCGTGGAGTGGGGAGGGCGTTGTTATTTTCACTGTTTCTTTGAGGCATACTATACATCTGGGGGCCATTACTTTGTTTTTCAGGTTATCACTTGAATCTGAAGGAGGGCGTGTGCGGTGCTGTGGCCCAAGGCGATTCTGTGCCCTTTTTTTCCCGGTGTACGTTAGGTCACAGTCTGGTTGTTAGAAGGCCAGAGGTCCAACGTGTGTGTTTTTTTTTTTTTTTTACGACGTATGGTTATATAGTTGCTAAACCTACCGGTTAAGCGTTTGTATTTTGACTGGTTCCACACGAGTCTACAAAAGACTAGACAAATTAGTTTTTGTGCGTAGTTTAAAGTTTTGTTTTAGGCTTTAAAAGTTATGAAAATTGGCCATGAAACATTTTTATTTTTTTTGAACGGAAGGTTTCTGAGGAGTGGCCCAGGAGATATGTATTTACGTTAACTATTTTTTTTTTTCTCAGTGAGTAAATGTTATATGTACTTTAATAGACACAATATGATTTACGAATGGTGATACTTTAGAAATTTGTGACGTTGGTGTTCTGTATGCAAGAAAGGGGTCTGAAAGATGGTCCCGGTGGCCTGAAAATGTCAGGAGATGGTCTGAATGTGAACCTTGCAAGAAGTATGTGTTGGGCCCGAGACTTGGGAGGGTCATGTGGTGCCGTATCTAGCATGCCTGACCGTCGGGGTCTGGGTTTGATCAAAACCTGGTCTTTGGCTTTGTGGTGCTGACGGACGTGACCCGAAGGGTATCGTGGGGTCAATGCCAGTACCCACGTGGATTATTTTTTGACCGACATCGTATTTTTGTGAAGTTCCCTCCCCTCCCTCCCTCCCTCCCTCCCTCCCTCCCAAGGGAGCGGAGACATATTGTCATGTCTGTCTTCAGTAGAGGGGACGACAGGAAGTGTTTTATTACAGTTGTTACGTTTAGACGATCTTCCTTTGCTTCTGGGCCGGGTTTTAGACCTGTTGGACATCATCTTTGGCACTTTATATCCCAGCAGCTCTTCATATTTTCATACATATTCGCCATTTCTCGCATTAGCGAGGTAGCGTTAAGAACAGAGGACTGAGCCTTAGAGGGAGTATCCTTATTTGGCTCCTTTTGGAAAATTTGAAATGAGAGGGGAGGATTTCCAGCCCCCCCCCCCCCCCTCCCATTTTAGTCGCCTTCTACGACTCGCAGGGAATACGTGGGAAGTATTCTTTCTATTCTTTCTCCCCTATCCGAGGGACCTCTTTATATATATATATATATATATATATATATATATATATATATATATATATATATATATAGAGAGAGAGAGAGAGAGAGAGAGAGAGAGAGAGGTTTAAGTTTGCCTTCTGCTTGGTGACTCATAGGCCATCGCTGTAGGAACGTGGTATCCGAGACGTTAACATCTGTATGCGTTCATCACCCAGGGCGGATCTGGCCTAAAGTTAATACCCTGTACGATCCCGTACCAAGCAGAGCAGACAGTGTTTGGACAAGGTTGTTCACCTGGGGAACGTCCTACCAACATTGATAGGTTGAAAGCGACATAATGAATCCGTTAGAAAATAGACGAGACGAAGAATATATATATATATATATATATATATTTTTTTTTTTTTTTTTTTTTTTTTCATACTATTCGCCATTTCCCGCGATAGCGAGGTAGCGTTAAGAACAGAGGACTGGGCCTTTGAGGGAATACCCTCACCTGGCCCCCTTCTCTGTTCCATCTTTTGGAAAATTAAAAAAAAAAAAAAAAAAAAAAAAAAAAAAAAAAAAAAAAATTATATATTGTTTGTGCCTTATTGCTAAAGTTCCTTATTGTTTGTGCCTTATTGCTAAAGAAAAAAAAAAAGAAAAATAATAAGAATGAATTAAGTTTACAGGCATTTCTCCAAGATATATGATTTATTTACTCCCCTCGCTTGGCTGTGTTGTGCGTCTCTGATCTCCCTGGTCACACACGGCCCAGGTAGGAACCCAATGGTGTGTTGTTGCTAGCGTTCCCTTGTATCCCCTTGTGTTGTGGCATCTGTTCTGCAGCTCGTGCAAGATTACAGCGCGAGATTTTGCTCTCTGTTTCAACCGTTGCAAGGAAGACGTGACTCAGAGGTACAACGTCATAGTCTGTGTAGTCCTGATGAATTGAGGAGAGAGAGAGGGAGGCGAGTGTAGTCGCATTATAGGATAGTAGTGGAGCCTGGCGCTCGTGTTGGTCGTGTGAAGGTGTGCCTCGTTAGTGCAAGACTGTTTGGGTGTGTGGTTACAGTGGTTGTGGACACGCTTTCGAGTGCTTGCGAGTTGCTGGAACTGATTGATTTAGTTACTGGTGTTAGAATGAACAAATACCATCCAGGTATACTTTATCTAAAATGCTTTTGGTTTGATAAATGAAAACATCTGTTTATCTGTTGGTTTTGGTGAGAACTAAGCCGATCAATGTTTATCCCTTCTCTCATTTAGTCTAAATCGTAGTCAAAGGATTAGCTTTAGAATGCGAAGAGTTGGTGGTCCCAGCCTCACTGGTGACCAGTGCAGACGTGGGTATAATAGGGAAAGCCATATAGCTATATAGCGCCGATAACCCTAACATCATTGGCAATGGTGTGCCCTACCGGCGGTAGAATGGCTCCGCTCCGTCCCTGATGTCCATACTGGGAGGCCGTTTATACTTCTTATTTTTATATCCGTAGGATGGGAGACTCTCTCTCTCTCTCTCTCTCTCTCTCTCTCTCTCTCTCTCTCTCTCTCTCTCTCTCTCTCTCTCTCTCTCTCTCTCTCTCTCTCTCGTACTCCATTCCTCTGTTACTAGGACGAGACAGACGTAAAATGTAGCTGGAGCGAAACCTCGTATAATGCTTTTTGTTTCGACCTTCAGTCGGATGACGGTATGGGTTTTGCTCAAGTAAGAAGGATCGATCAACCGCAACCCTTATGTCGCACCTCAGCCTGCAGGTGGACGACCTCACTCTACCATACTTAGAGTGAGAGACACGTTAGTACTGGCTGGGGAATATTGCCTGGGCGTGTCGTACCAGGAATGGTGGTCGACAGGTCGTGTTAAGCGTGAGACCCATGATGGCTTACCACAGTTCTCGTCCCTCCCTCTTGACGAAGTACCGTCGGCCACGTCTGTACCAGCTGGTGAGAGAGTCTAGTGCCGGCCCTGCCAGAGGCCCTCATGTACGTACCTCCACGTCGGTCACACTGGTACTGCCGGCGGCGTATCAGGCTGGACTTGGCATTGGGTACCTGGCAACGCCTAACAGCGAGTTCATTTTTTTTTTTTTTTCTGGTAATGAACACTTTCTCCCGTCGGTGGGCCGTGTCCACCTGGGGAGGCGGGAGCGGCTTATACCGGGTGAGAGGAAGTGTGCGGCCGGCCAGGCGAGGAAGGCGTCATCCCAATGCACTAGCAGGGTTAACACACCTTCCTCATGATGATATGGGCCATTGAGAATGACGAAACGACTCTTCGGGATGGTGGTTCTGACCACTTTGACCTGACCCAGAAGGTCAGACGGTCACGCCATCATACCCATGGGTCGTACCGTCGTGCTCAGGTGGTCGTACCGACTTGAGTGGGAGTGTGTTAAGGACCTTTACACAGCTACCGTTGCCGTAGTCACGACCGCACCACCAGCCTACAACCACCCCTTCACCACCAGCCTACAACCACCCCTTCACCACCAGCCTACAACCACCCCTTCACCACCAGCCTACAACCACCCCTTCACCACCAGCCTACAACCACCCCTTCACCACCAGCCTACAACCACCCCTTCACCACCAGCCTACAACCACCCCTTCACCACCAGCCTACAACCACCCCTTCACCACCAGCCTACAACCACCCCTTCACCACCAGCCTACAACCACCCCTTCACCACCAGCCTATAACCACCCCTTCACCACCAGCCTACAACCACCCCTTCACCACCAGCCTACAACCACCCCTTCACCACCAGCCTACAACCACCCCTTCACCACCAGCCTACAACCACCCCTTCACCACCGGCCTACAACCACCCCTTCACCACCAGCCTACAACCACCCCTTCACCACCAGCCTACAGCCACCCCTTCACCACCTGCCTACAACCACCCCTTCATCACCAGCCTACAACCACCCCTTCACCACCAGCCTACAACCACCCCTTCACCACCTGCCTACAACCACCCCTTCACCACCGGCCTACAACCACCCCTTCACCACCGGCCTACAACCACCCCTTCACCACCAGCCTACAACCACCCCTTCACCACCGGCCTACAACCACCCCTTCACCACCAGCCTACAACCACCCCTTCACCACCGGCCTACAACCACCCCTTCACCACCGGCCTACAACCACCCCTTCACCACCGGCCTACAACCACCCCTTCACCACCGGCCTACAACCACCCCTTCACCACCAGCCTACAACCACCCCTTCACCACTAGCCTACAACCACCCCTTCACCACCTGCCTACCACCAATCCCCTCCTCCACCACCAGTAATTGTGATAAGAACAACAACAGTCCCATCCAGACTCCAGCAATATCCAGTCGGGCTGGAAAGAGAGGAGGTGTGAGCTGGTCATGAGGGAGGGAGTGCGACACGCCTGGCTGGAAGCCTCCCACCGTGCAGGCGGTCCTCCTCTCCACCGCCAGCCAGTCCTCCCGGGTCGACATAGGCTGGCGACCTTTGGCGTGGCCCTCACCTTACCTCTCTCCTTGGCCCTGGCCTTAATTCTCTCTCTCTCTCTCTCTCTCTCTCTCTCTCTCTCTCTCTCTCTCTCTCTCTCTCTCTCTCTCTCTCTCTCTCTCTCGACCTTCCTCATCAGCCCTGATCTGATTCCCTCCCAAACCTCTTCAACACCCCGTCCGCCACCCGTGTTTTCCGCCACCGTCTTGCGTCCTGAGCCTACCTCCTCCAGTAAGTAATTTCATCATAGACCGTCAGGTCTTACCCATATACCTCTCTCCTTACCTTCCTCTCCTCCCACGTTCCCTTGATTGACACTGGTTCCTTACCTGTCCCTCCGTCTCCCTAATCCTACCTCAATCCAGGTTTAGTTTCGTCTCCCACCTTCCTTATTGGCCTCCCAACCGCCCCTCGTAAGTCTCCTTGGCCTTGTGTGCCTCAAGCATCTCTCTCACTAGCAGTGGCTTTCTAGACGGCCTCCTCTTGTAGCATGTAATTACTGGTTTGTTAATTACCTAATTTTACGGTACATGGAGAGAGAGGATTAGTTCTACACTCGTGGGTCCCTACCCCATCTCGTATGTTTTTTTTTTCTACCTGTGGCGTGTATGTTGGTATGTTTGCCCACCACGCCTGCTTCGTCATCACACGGTGTTCCCTAGTTCGCTGGCCTGACCATCGCCAGACATCCTCCTCGAAATGTGCAGACGAAGAGAATGAAAGAAAAAATCCTAGGCATTTTAGCGAGTTAGACAAGTTTGGCAGGGTGGATGGAGGACGTCCCGCTAGATATATCGGTGATATTTAGAACCTTTTAGTATGAAGGTATAACCCAGTACGAACCATTGAGTACGACGGTCCGCCCCATGTGTGTAATGGCCTGAGTTTTGACCTGACCCATGAGGGGACAGAGGACAAGTCCTGGCCAATGGTACTCCTGGGTCATGTCTTCATACTCAAGGGTCGACCCACTGTGCACATGGTGTTGATATTTATAGAATGTTGGAGCAGCATCCGTGCTGGTCTTGTGACGACCTTGCTTGCGCCAGTCCATCAGGTGGTGGCGGTGGTAGTGGTACATTCATGTTAATGGAGGCCATTTCGGTGGTGGCTCGTGCTGTGCCTGGTTGTCGTAGTAATCCTGTTTCCCAGTCGTTGCACTGGGACCTTGTGGTTATGAGGTTGATAGTGCCAGTACGTCAATGGTATCTGGTAGTCCTGGTAACCATGTCAGTGGTTATAGTAGTACCTGGAAGTAGAGGTAGTTATAGCAGTGGTCATAATGATACCTGGGAGTCATTAACCACACCAGTGGTCGTGGTCGTACCTGGGAGTCATTAACCACGCCAGTGGTCGTACCTGGGAGTCATTAACCACACCAGTGGTCGTACCTGGGAGTCATTAACCACATCCGTAGTCGTACCTGGGAGTCATTAACCACACCAGTGGTCGTACCTGGGAGTCATTAACCACACCAGTGGTCGTACCTGGGAGTCATTAACCACACCCGTAGTCGTACCTGGGAGTCATTAACCACACCAGTGGTCGTACCAGGGAGTCATTAACCACACCAGTGGTCGTACCTGGAAGTCATTAACCACACCAGTGGTCGTACCTGGGAGTCATTAACCACACCAGTGGTCGTACCTGGTCGTAATCCCAGGGAATGACACTCATGTGCATTGGAAAAGTGAATGGACGTTGAGCCTCTCAGTAGACGTCAGCCAGTAAAGGTGTTGATGGTGTTTGCTCGCCTTCTTCCGGTACAGGAGATGTACTGAGCCCTCCTCCTGTGTAGTGCTGAGCAGTGCTACATGATCAGTGCGGTGTCGTGACCGGCGAGGGGGCGGCTGCTGTGACGGGTTAATAGCCCTGCATGTGCTGCTCTTCAAAGGTCGCCTGCATTTTTTATTCGGTGCGGATGGCGATGTGAAGCCAGGGGGGAGGAAAGGTAGCAGCAGCACCGTGTTGCTCCGTGCCGACCCCGTGGCTGGCTGGCCAGGCCTTCCGCCCACCCGCGCCACTCCAGCCTCCGCGTCGCTGTTGCGTGGTAGATGGTGATTGTAAGGAACACACACACACACACACACACACATATATATATATATATATATATATATATATATATATATATATATATATATATATATATATACGTGATGTTAGTTGTGTCGAAGTCGTTTGTAAAACTTCATTTTTTTTCTGCTTGATGACGGCATTACAACCGCTGACATCCTCCAGCGGGACAGGTGCCCTTTATTGGGGCGTGACGTCAGTTATCGGATGTTAACGTCATACCATAGGCTACCCTCTAGTGGTGCAGTGACGTCACTGAGCGAGGCAAGGCGTCAGCTGCTTGGTCTTGACGTCACAGGGTTGTCACTGCCCTAAGCACTCTTGTCAAAACTTATCGGCGGGCGGAGCATGTGGCAGCAGCCCCAGGCCGTGCAGTGGTTGTGGCTCCGCTCAGCAACAAGGGTCAGGTCAGGTCAGGTCGGGAGGGGTGGTCAGCCTTGTAAGACTTCTCCTGACCCCACCAGGAGGGAGGCAGCAAGACGTTCTAATTTTAGAAAGTCGTTCGACGTTCTTAATCCGCCCCTTTGTGTGGAGAGTCTTAACGCACGGGAAGTCCTGGATGGTTCTCTGGACATCTCGAGGGTACTTCTCCCCCGCTGTATGGTAGGACGCGACACACACTGTACATGTACGTTGGTCCCACTGTACATGTACGTTGGTTCATTTCACATCCCACCGACTATGGCTGAGACATCGCAGGCTCATAGCAGGCTCTAGGTTTAGAGTTATATAGATATATATAGGCACTTTATAGAGGTGGGCAAAAGGACCCATTTATTTCAGTACATGTTTGCAAGCGCTGTAGAGGATGGGTCTGTCCTCATATCGTAGATTGATAGATGTAGATTAATACAACTGTGAATTAGGTCATATGAGGTGGGCTGAGGGCGCAACGTATTCGACCTATAGACACACACACACACACACACACACACACACACACACACACACACACACAGTACTGTTTGGGTCATTAGGTACATATAGAGATGTAGAACTTAAAAGACGACTCTACGAGACGATGGTAATGTATTCAGGAGGGAAAGAGGGGG
The DNA here is from genome assembly GCF_036320965.1 of Panulirus ornatus. Classification (NCBI taxonomy): domain Eukaryota; kingdom Metazoa; phylum Arthropoda; class Malacostraca; order Decapoda; family Palinuridae; genus Panulirus; species Panulirus ornatus. The sequence continues at coordinate 57,495,920 of NC_092224.1, read as the reverse complement.
TGGAGGGAAGGAGGAGAGATGGAGGGAGGGTTAGTGAGCCAGTGTGTGGGGTGGGTGGCGATGCTAACAAAGGATCAATAGCGTAGTGGTGTTGGTTGGGCAGGCAGGCAGCCCCAGCAGCGGTAGCAGTCATTCCCACCGCCCTCACCGTCAGCATCACCTGCTGAGTCTCCCTCCTTCCCTCCCTCACACTGCCTCCTGCTGCTCCTCCTCCTCCTGGTTTTCTTGACCCTGCTGTGATGACCTTCCTCCTGCTCTACATTCTAAGATGTATTCGTTTTCTTCCCCAAAAAAATCCTGGGGCGCATGTATGAGAAGAGCGTATCCAGGGCCAAGATAACTGTGCTACAGCTTGAAGATGGCAATAGAAAAGAACGATTAGCTTTTGTGTCTGAGATTTGCTGTGAAGCTTAACGTTACGGTCCTTGAGCTTGACGTGACGGTCCTTGAGCATGACGTTACGGTCCTTGAACATGACGTTACGGTCCATGAGCATGACGTTACGGTCCATGAGCATGACGTTACGGTCCTTGAACATGACGTTACGGTCCTTGAACATGACGTTACGGTCCATGAGCATGACGTTACGGCCCTTGAGCATGACGTTACGGTCCTTGAACATGACGTTACGGTCCTTGAGCTTGACGTTACTGTCCTTGAGCATGACGTTACGGTCCTTGAGCTTGACGTTACGGTCCTTGAGCATGACGTTACGGTCCTTGAGCTTAACGTTACGGCCCTTGAGCATGACGTTACGGTCCTTGAACATGACGTTACGGTCCATGAGCATGACGTTACGGTCTTTGAGCATGGCGTTACGGTCCTTGAGCATGACGTTACGGTCCTTGAGCTTGACGTTACGGTCCATGAGCATGACGTTACGGCCCGTGAGCATGACGTTACGGTCCTTGAGCATGACGTTACGGTCCTTGAGCTTGACGTTACGGTCCTTGAGCTTAACGTTACGGCCCTTGAGCATGACGTTACGGTCCTTGAACATGACGTTACGGTCCATGAGCATGACGTTACGGTCTTTGAGCATGGCGTTACGGTCCTTGAGCTTGACGTTACGGTCCTTGAGCATGACGTTACGGTCCTTGAGCATGACGTTACGGTCCTTGAGCTTAACGTTACGGCCCTTGAGCATGACGTTACGGTCCTTGAACATGACGTTACGGTCCATGAGCATGACGTTACGGTCTTTGAGCATGGCGTTACGGTCCTTGAACATGACGTTACGGTCCATGAGCATGACGTTACGGTCTTTGAGCATGGCGTTACGGTCCTTGAGCTTGACGTTACGGTCCTTGAGCGTGACGTTACGGTCCTTGAGCATGACGTTACGGTTCTTGAGCGTGACGTTACGGTCCTTGAGCATGACGTTACGGTCCTTGAGCGTGACGTTACGGTCCATGAGCATAACGATCTTCTGAGCTGTGCGGTACGACCCCTGAGCACGACGGGGCGCCCTGTTGAGTATGATAACTTGACCTTTGACCTGACCTTCAGGGTGGTGAAGGATCGTCCCGTCGTGTTGAAGGAGATCAACATCATTACCTCGGGTGGCATGAGTGACGCGGGTGTCTGAATACATGTGAATAAGTGTGAAGGTCGGGGTTTAAAAGGTCAAAAAAACTCGCCGGGTCATGAGTACTGCAGAGATACTCGTGCCTTGTGTACACAGTGTCTGGGGACTTGGTTGAATGGCCAGTGAGCTGATTTGTACCTCAGGTGTTGCCTAGGAGGTTCAACTGTTACTCTGTCTGTAGGTGTCGTGGTTAAGTTTGCTAAAAAAAAAAAAAAAAGGTGTTGATAATCATGTACTTCATAGCTGAAGAAGTCGTCAGTTCGTATACAGGTGCCGTACATGGGTAGTTCGTATATATTTGCCGTACGTGAGTAGTTCGGATACGTTGACCTTGCGTGGATAGCTCATATACAGTTGCTTTACGTTGATAGTTCGTGTACAGTTACCTTACATGGATAGTTCGTGTATTGTTGCCGGACGTGGATAATTCGTGTCCAGTTAGCGTCCGTGCATATTTCGTTTCCACTTACTGTCCGTGGATAGTTCGTGTATACAGTTGCCGAAGGTTCATAGTTCGTACACAGCTGCCATATGTGGATAATTCGTGTACAGTTGCCCTGTCGTGCGTGGAACGTTCGTAGGCAGTTTTCGTGCGTGGAGTTACCTTCCACACTTGCTATAGGAAATCTTGCTTTCGTTTTCTACGTTATACCCCCAAAAATTTTGATGTATTTATACACGAGTCATGCATGGCGTGTTTCTGAAAGGGTCAGGTTTCCAGACTGTCAAGTTGGAATGAATTGTGTGGTCAGAGTTTGACTCACACTGTGTCATGCCTTTAGCCCTGGAAAACACACACACACACACACACACACACACACACACACACACACACACACACACACACACACACATGTACGCTGAATACCCAGCTGTTCATCCTCCCCTCGGGGCTATGTGTGTGTGTGTGTGTGTGTGTGTGTGTGTTTGTGTTTGTGTGTAACGTTCATGAGATAGCCATGATTGGGTGATTAAATTGCCCATGCCGTGTCGGCTATCAATTAATTTTTTTCTATCTTTCTTCATTACTTGTGACACAGCTATATTAAGAGCGCCTCGTAAGGGTCAGCGCTGCTTCCCTCTGCCCCAGATGCAGCAGGAAGGAGACACGACGGCGCTCGGTGTGGTAGGTATTATGTAGTGATACAGTGTGGTATTCCTGGGTGAGCTGAGCTCAGGCCGGTGCTGTCCCATGAGCCAGTGTGACCTTGTGGTGGGCGAGGTGTGGGCAAGGTTAGGTGAGGGGGGGGGGGGGGGTGAAGGTGTTGTAATCCTTATCTGGCACATGGTCAGGGTCGAGAGGGTTCCCATGCTTGTATGGGATGGGAGGCCAGTGGATGAGACGCCATGCTCTTCCGTCTTGTCTTCCTGCATCTCCTGGTTTTATGGTTTGCTCGTCTGTTTTCGTTCGTAGTTTTGTTCCTCCAAAGTCCGGGCGAAATTGCGAATTTCAGAAGTGTATAGAGATCTCTCACAGCCCATACTGACGTGGGGAAGCAAGTAGATTACTGGGAATGGCTGAAATCTCTTGAGGCTGTACTTCCTGGAGCGCAGACGGGAGAGGTATATCCTCTGCACCTGGGAAATCTTCGGAGGTACGGAACCCGAGTTACGTGTGGAAATGACCTCCTACTGGCACGACAGGCGTGGAAGACTGTATGATGCCACCTCGGGAATCCAGAGGTGTGATATGCACGAAGAAAGAGAACACCTTAAACAGCTGGGGCCCAAGACCCTTCCACACCTTAACTGCTGTGATCAGGAACACCAAGGGATGCGCAGTAGAGGGACGTTTGAGTGCATTGGACAAGTACCTACAAAGTGTACCTGACCAGCCAGGCTGTTGGGGCTAATGTGGGCCTGAGGGCTGCCGCTTCCAAGAACAGCTTGGTAGACCAACGACCCACCACAGCGTCCTGGGCTGTAGGGGGGTAAAAGACCCCCAAAGACTTTGACAAGGAATTCACCACCAGGGTTCATCATCCACCTTCCCTGTGTATGGTCCTCCTCTTGCCTGAAATGGTTCGTGTGAGAGACGCTGTTGGTGATGGTGGTGGTGACTGACGGTGGTTTTGGCTGACGGTAGTGGTGGTGGTGGTGGTGGTGGCAGACGATGGTGCTGGTGGTGGTTGACTTTGGTGTTGGCTGGTGGTGTTAGACGATGGTGGTCGTGGTTGATAGCAAGCGCGGCGCCCCACACCAGTACGCTGATGTATTCTACCTCCTCCCTCACCGTGTGTCGTCATCAGCACCTCCCTGGTGAGGAAACTCTCCCCTTTCCCCGCCCCCAGTCAGCTGTTGCTAATCCCGTGTCACATGTTGCAAGATCACCAGCAAGATACGTGTTGGTCAATATACCATTTTGTAAGCTACGGAAAATATGACTGAATGCAAAGTGGTCTGGGGGGCTGGTGCAGTACAGTTAGTATGTTCGTGATAGCTGTTTGTGTGTTGCGGGGGGAGAGTTTTACACTCGTGTTGCCCCGTCTTTACACTTCCCTTTACACACACACACACACACACACACACACACACACACACACACACACACACACACACTCCAGCCTAAGCCAGACACCCATTTATCGTCCAGCCCCGAGTGGAGGATGAACGCCAGGGTTCGTTGTGGGCAGACTGCCGCGTTCAGAATTTGAACGCATATGGGGTTCGAACTCTAGGGGGGCCTGTGCTGACTCATGGTCAGTAAGGCTAACCACTACACCACGGAGTGTATGAACCCCATATGTATGATGCTTATAGGGTCAAACCCTCGTCTCTAAGGGGTTGTGCATTGGCTAGACAGGTCTACGAGAGCTGGGCTTAACGTTGTCATAGTTCGCGGTGTGCGGCGCTCTGAACCGTCGTGTTATGGGGGTTCGTATACGATACAGGAGGCGGAGGAGGTTGACGCTACCAAGGCTCGGAGGAAAGGGAAAGTTTCATGGTGGTTGTGTAATGTAGAACTTGCAGTGTGTGAAAAGGAACCGTAGTTTGTGAAAGACTTTTTGTATCATAGGAAGGTTGAGTTGGTGAAAAGGGTGTTATGGTAGGGAGGGAGGAGGAGAGGAAGGGAGGGAAATAGAAGAAACGATGGTTGGGGGAGGGAGTGGCAGTTTGAGAGCGGCGTGTGGCCAGGTAGACGTCGTCGCTAATGACTACTGGTGACAGCAGGTCCGCCTGGGGTGGGGCAGGAGGTAAGGGAAGGGGTCCGGCTACTCCCTCCTCACCTCCCCCTTCTCCCGCCCACCCGTGGAGTGGAAAGTCAGCCCGTGCGACACCGTGTGCGTTCGTATGTCGCCCATCACCCGAGGTGGGCGTCTTTATGACTCCCTGGTTTGTCTGTGTTAGCTCTTACGCTGAGACTCTTCTGCATAGTGCTCTTACCACACACACACACACCCACACACACACACACACACACACACACACACACACACACACACACACACACACACTATGCCACCGCGACTGGAGAACTCTCCCTCTCCCTTTCTCTCCCGTTTCATTCAAATGGGTCATTACAAAGAGGTAATCGCATACGATTAGGCCCCACCAGTGTAGGACTCGCCTTTCCCGTCCCGCACAAATAGGTAATTACAACTAGGAAATTGTAAGCACACACACACACACACACACACACACACACAGGTAAGAGGCACGGGCGTGAGCATACACTGGTCACGTCGGTGGGTGGGAGAGGCTGCTGGTGTAGCGTGCCATGTGAATGGCTACGTGAGTAAAGGGTGGAGGAGACCACGCCAGCCATCACCGCCCTTCAGGGGGGTTAGGGTGGCATTACGGCCGCCCAGGCCCGCCCGCGGGCCACGATGGGTGGCATACCACAGGGGATGCCATCCTCCCCGGGGCTAGTAGCCTCGTTCCTGATAAGGGAAGGCACAGGTTCGAGTTCTGGTTATGGCAGTCGGTCCGCAATCAACCTAGCTGTTCATCCTACCTTAGATGTTGGTCGTTGAAATGGGTACCTGTATCAGAATAGGATATATATATATATATATATATATATATATATATATATATATATATATATATATATTATATTATATTATATTATATTATATATATATATATATATATATATATATATATATATATATATATATATATATATGAGATGGCCTTAATAAGGACCTCTGTTGCCCGTGCCGTCTCAGCTAACAATAGAAGGAAGATCGTACCCATATAGAGCATGGCATTCCTCAGGTAGCTTATGTACAATAGATTGAGTAGCATTATTGCTATATATTTCTCTCTGGAAAATGTGTATAGTCTGTATAGCTGGAAACATGAGCCCAGCTGGTATGGAGGCAAGTGTGAAGGCAGGCGAGAGAAATATTCCAAGCGCTTCTGTTATTTCCGGTCATATATTCCTCTTCTTTTTCTTCTTTTTTTTTCGTTTTGTTTGATGAGTGACAATGATGATGATATTTATGATTATGATAGTATTGATAATGATAACAAAGATAAATGACGATAGTGATAGTTTTAATGATAACAATGATAATAATAATGATAATAACAACAATGATAATAATAATAATGATAATAATAATAACACATAATAATAATAATGATAATAATAAAATGATAATGATAACAATGATGATAAATATGATAATGATAATAATTATAATGATATAATGTATCGCATAATGGACGTTCATCAGTCTGATGGTGGGGTGTGGGTACTGAAAGTCAGATTTCCAACACATGTTAGGCAAATTTTTTTTACATGCAGAGTTATTATATGCTTATATGGGATTGTTTTTAGATCTTTATTGAATTGTCTGTAGCCACAGGTTCAAATGTATCGACTAAATACGTGCAGTATAGAGAGAAGGGCAGAGGAAATAATGTCAATATAGACAGAAGGGCTGTAAAGAAAACATGAAATAATGAAGTTAGATAGTGTGTGTGTGTGTGTGTGTGTGTGTGTGTGCCCGTCTTTTTCCCTAGAGCAACAATACTGTCTGTGTCTCTGCCTGTCTCTTTCCTAGGAGCAACAATACTGTCTAAGTGTCTGCCTGTCTCTTTCCCAGGAGCAATAATACTGTCTATGTCTCTGCCTGTCTCTTTCCCTGGGGCAACAATACTGTCTGTGTCTCTGCCCGTCTCTTTCCCAGGAGCAATAATACTGTCTGTGTCTCTGTCTGTCTCTTTCCCAGGAGCAACACTACTGTCTGTGTCTCTGCCTCTCTCTTTCCCAGGAGCAACAGTACTGTCTGTCGCTGCCTGTCTCTTTCCCAGGAGCAACACTACTGTCTGTGTCTCTGTCTGTCTCTTTCCCAGGAGCAACACTACTATCTGTCGCTGCCTGTCTCTTTCCCAGGAGCAATAATACTGTCTGTGTCTCTGTCTGTCTCTTTCCCAGGAGCAACACTACTGTCTGTGTCTCTGCCTGTCTCTTTCTCAGGAGCAATAATACTGTCTGTGTCTCTGTCTGTCTCTTTCCCAGGAGCAACACTACTGTCTGTGTCTCTGTCTGTCTCTTTCCCAGGAGCAACACTACTATCTGTGTCTCGGCCAGTCTCTTTCCCAGGAGCAATAATACTGTGTCGCTGCCTGTCTCTTTCCCAGGAGCAACAATACTGTCTGTGTGTCTGTCTGTCTCTTTCTCTGGAGCATCATTGGCGTCATGAGACACGTGCGGGAGGTGCCTGGCTCCTTGGGAGGAGGAGGAGGGGGGGATATCATGCACCTTCTGTAATTCTCACTCTCTTCACGGAGACTGCTTTTAACGCACTCCTGGGGTGCGTGATGGGGAGGAGGATGGTGGTGGTGGTGGAGGAGGAGGGTGATCAGTGCTTATCTGGGGAGGTTGGTTGTGGTGGTGGAGGATGGTTGTGGTGTTGGTGGTGAAGGATGGTCAGTGTTCCCCTGGGGTGGATAGTGTTGGGGGAACGTGGTCAGTGTTAACCTTGGGTGGATGATTATGGGGGAACGTGGTCAGTGTTAACCTTGGGTGGATCGTGTTGGGGGAACGTGGTCAGTGTTAACCTGGGGTGGATGATGTTGGGGGAACGTGGTCAGTGTTAACCTGGGGTGGATGATGTTGGGGGAACGTGGTCAGTGTTAACCTGGGGTGGATGATGTTGGGGGAACGTGGTCAGTGTTAACCTGGGGTGGATGATGATGGGGGAACGTGGCTCAGTGTTGACCTGGGGTGGATGATGATGGGGGAACGTGGCTCAGTGTTAACCTGGGGTGGATGATGATGGGGGAACGTGGTCAGTGTTAACCTGGGGTGGATGATGTTGGGGGAACGTGGTCAGTGTTAACCTGGGGTGGATGATGTTGGGGGAACGTGGTCAGTGTTGACCTGGGGTGGATGATGTTGGGGGAACGTGGTCGTCGTTCCCCCGGGGGAGGTTGAAGGCGAAGGAACATGAGTGTTGTTGTTGTTGCTTCTGGTGGTGTTAATGAACTTGGACGCGTGTCCTGGTGGTGGACATGGGTACACTCAGTGCCTCTGGTGGTGGTGGTTGCCACTGATGATCTTGGTTGTTGCTAGTGGTGCAATATGGTTGCTGCCCACTGACGATCGTGGTTGTTGCTAGTGGGGTAATATGGTTGCTGCTTCTGGTGGTGGTTGCTGCCCACTGACGATCGTGGTTGTTGCTAGTAGGGTAATATGGTTGCTGCTTCTGGTGGTGGTTGCTGCCCACTGACGATCGTGGTTGTTGCTAGTGGGGTAATTTGGTTGCTGCTTCTGGTGGTGGTTGCTACCCACTGACGATCGTGGTTGTTGCTAGTGTTGCAATATGGTTGCAGCTTCTGGTGGTGGTTGCTGCCCTCTGATGATCGTGGTTGTTGCTAGTGGGGTAATTTGGTTGCTGCTTCTGGTGATGGTTGCTACCCACTGACGATCGTGGTTGTTGCTAGTGGGGTAATATGGTTGCAGCTTCTGGTGGTGGTTGCTGCCTCTGGTCGACATGGTTGTAGCTAGTGATGCTGACGGTTGCTGGTAACTGAAAAGACGTTTCTAAGTTTGCGCCAGACATGTTCCAGAGGAAGAAAGGAATTACCATTTTAAAGAGAAGTCAAGATCTGTGATGACGAAGGAATCGAGTGACCATCCTCTTCAATTGAAACCCTTGCTCAGTTGCAACAGTCCTCCAATGCTGCGATCTTCATTATAGTTCCAACACTCCTCCCCAAGTTGCTCCAGCTCTCTACCTAAAGGAGGCAAGACTGGAAGATGAAATCAAGACTGTTGATCTCAAGACTTGAAGACATGGCATAATGAACAGCTGGCGCACTTAGGAACAGAGAGCATCCGTGATGGGAGCAGAAAATCAACCCCCCGTATCCCTCGGTGGAAACAGTAAATGCACAACAGAATTCTGTAGTGTCCACTTAGGCACTGGTATAGGGAAATGGTCATCCACAGTTGGCAAAATTGAGTGACATTGTGAGGTTCGAAGCAGTCGTGTTTAATGAGCTAGAGAACACCGTCAAGAATGATGATGATGTAACAGAATCCTTCATCAACTTTTCTTCACAGCAATATGGAAGTATGTTTTTATCTCTCCAGCTTAGAGAGGGGGGGGAGGTAGAATATTGACAGCATTCTCTTTCCCCAGGACTAGGCTAAAGGAGCTCTAAGCTGAGAAGTATGCAGCTCTCGTACTTAAAGTAGTAAAAAAAAACTAGAGCGAAAGAAAACAAAATACTGCACCTAACACTACATGCAAAGGTGTTTGTCAAAACAAAAGATTGAAATATATTAAATCTGACAAATACAGTAAGGAAGAGTCACATGCATAGCGAGAGTGTATGTGGTCCTAGAATTATTCCCAACACCTGAAGGTGTGGAAGATCTCACGGATGGTGGACGTAGCTTGACGATGAGGGCCTCAGTGACCGTAAACTGGTGATAGGCTTCAGGCTCAGCTAACCGACCCACCCACCATCCAGCAGGAGCGCCCGGACAGCACACCCAGCTCTGAACATTACCGAACCCCCGTTTTCCCAGCTCTTCGGCCATTATGATAATATCATGGAAGTCGTTGACAAAAATGATAATGTTGATGTTATTCACACAGGCTTAGCAGCGCCTTGAACAGTTGTGTGTGACATTAAAGTGGCAGCACATAAAATGGGACACAAAGGGAGCAGCTGGCAATTTAGGACCCTGGATCCATGGCGCACAAAAGAGTATTAGGGATTAACTACACCAAGTCCGCTGAGAGCTCTCCTCCCCAGGGTACCGTGACTGGTCCCCTACTGTAATCCATGCGTATATATGTGACGTTCATGTGAGCACGGCTACAACTTGCCTATTATCCTCTGCGAACGTCTTCGCGATTCCTGTGGCAGTCTCGTCGGCTGAGGACAGAAGACCTAGGTCTCCCAGAGATCCACTTAGAATACCTGATTGTCCAGTGGATGAACGGAAGTTAGTTCTACAACGGAAAAAGTAGAAGAAATCAAATCACTCGAGTCAAGGAAGGAAGGTTAGGTGACCTAAGACGAGAGAGAGGTGCGTCTGAGGTGTAGGAGTAATGCTACCGGATGGCCTCACCTCGGGACAACACAACGAAGAGGTTGTCGCACCTGTGTGGAATGTGCGGATCTGGGTGTTGTAAACCTTTAAGATCCAGGAAAGTAACGCCATTGACGACACTCTCCAAAGACCCTTCCTCGCGCCTGGAGTTCAGTTGTGTGTGAGCATTATTGTAGAAAGAACATGGTATTTCCAGCATTGAAGACGGAATACTTGAAATCAATCATATGATAGGACTGAAACCTCCTCTTTGATCCAGATGGTGGTGGTGTCTTTAAAGAGTTGTAAAAGCATATATGCCATGGCACAAGTGAATCTAAAGAGATCCAAATGATAGCCAACCACATGACAATGTTTGGTGTACATAGTTGGTATAAAATTAGGAAGCATTAGCATTTCCTGCCTCCCTGGCAGATCACTATCTTTGACGTCACAACACTCACTTATCCATCTAAGAATCTGATTAATTATAATCGTCAAACTCAACACTTAGCCAAAACCAGTCCTCTTGAACATATACAGAAACTCTAGGCCAACAATAACATAGCCCTGTGTGTCTGTACTGACGGTTCTCGCGACTCTGCCACTGGTAATAGATTAGAGAAAAATGTTACATTAAACAACTGGGCATTTACTCTACAAACGGAATTGTTCGCCATACTTATCGCTCTTGAGCAGGTAGAAATCATCGCCACAGACAGTTTGATTATCTCTGATTCTTTATCTTCACTACTTGCCCTTAACATGCTGAGATCAGAATGTAACATGTTGGTCTCTGAAGCCAGACACAAGTACTCAGACATTATTGCTCAAGGGATTCAAAACAAACTGTTCCATTTAGAGATAGATCTAAACAAACCCTGCAAAAAAAATGTCACAACACCATATTGTCAATAACAAGATACCTGAAATTTTAAGTTTGTATTCACCATTTTGCATCTTAGTCGGTAAAACTTACCCTATGAAACTGTAATGTATGTTATGAATTGTAACATGTAATATCAACCCACTTGGGTCTGACTTCAGACCCTTTGTGACCCCCTGTCATCCTTTTCCGCTACCGCTCACAGGATGAGCATGGGGTGCACGATGAATTTTGCCGGGTTCCCGACACAGATCAATATACCAGATGTTGCTGGGCTACAAGACGCACGAACCTTCTTTGTTACTGGCTTTCATTCGGTAACTTCACCGTTGACTATCATTTAGTAACTTCAACACTGCCTTTCATTCAGTAACTTCACCGTTGACTATCATTTAGTAACTTCAACACTGCCTTTCATTCAGTAACTTCACCGTTGACTATCATTCAGTAACTTCAACACTGCCTTTCATTCAGTAATTTTACTGATGACTTTCATTCTGGAAAGCGCCAGACTTGCTGGGAGAAGATAGATGCCCACATGACTCCACTGGACTATGACGTAGGCGCGAGAGGCGCCTCATGACGTGCACAAGGGCAGTACTGGAAGGTCTGCTGACGAAAGTAAGTAATCCTTCGCTGTGAATGGCAGGCGGCGAAGAACGGCCGATGTAGAACCTACAGGAGAGACAAGAGATGCTGCTGGACGCCGGAGGAGGAGATGGGGGGAAAGCGTATGTGCCGGGGGGCCACCACGTCAGCCCAACCCGAATACCGGGATGGTCGTGGGGAAGTCTCTGAATTTTCGAAAATGGAACTGGACAGATGAGGAAAAAAAAAAAAATACTTAGTGGAGCGGCTTTAGTGAATCCACTTCATTATTCCGGACGGGATTGGTATATTTTTTCTCTCCAAGAGTCTGCTCTTAGTGATGCTAGAATTGATATAGTCATTCGCGTGTGTTAAAGATATATATATATATATATATATATATATATATATATATATATATATATATATATATATATTTGGTAGATGAATTCCATTGATGCAGGTCGTGGAGTAGACTGGGAACGAGAAGACGTCAGCTCGGTCGTGGATGTCGTCCCAATCCCATGTTACACTGTCGTGGGACCTCGCGGGGCACGTCGTCGAGGGGTCGTCTTCTATCTCATTTCCGCCTCGGAGTCCTTCTTCGGCGACTGCTGGCGGTGTGCCAGGCAGTTGTACACAACGTACTTAGAATTATTGTTGCATGGAAGCCTCCACGGGGTTGGTCGATGCGTCGACACACAGCCAATCAGGGTGCGCTGTGCCTAATCTCAACGGTACGACGGTTTCATCCTGGCCCTAATGCCCGAGGGTCGTACGCATTGTCGCACTCGAGGATCGTACGTTCCGGCATGCTCAAGGAGAAAATCCCGTTCTCTGCGCAGCGAACACGACAGATTGGTGTCAAACGTTCGTGTGGACCCGCCAAATAACCCAGAATCAACTCCCTCCCCCCCACAACCTTGCGTCATTATTGCTAAACGTTGCGTCAGAGTGTACGCTGAAGGTATAATTAACGAGGTTTCGTTGCGTCAGAGTGTACGCTGAAGGTACAGTGAACACTGCTTCGTTGTATCACGGTGTACGCTGAAGTTGCAGAGAATATTGGCTCGTTGTGTTACACTCTACGTTGCACGTAAAGAATTGCAGTTGAAAGAGAGGACCAGTGTATCTTCTGTCTTTTTTTTTCCCTACGCTCTGACACATCACCCTTTTCTGTGGTATTATTGCAATGTGTGAGACGAACTGCGATTCAGTCAGTCGCTAGGGGGCGTAAAAACGAAGTTGCTCCCCACGCCCTCTCACGAAGGGGAGAAAAAAGGCAAATAACTTTGAAGGCGGCCTTGCTCCAAGGTGTACCAGAGCAGCCACCTGGCAAAACGTAACAAAAATCACAACCTGCAGCATCATACAAGGTCATACCTGAAGCATCATACAAGGTCATACCTGAGGCATCATACAAGGTCATACCTGCAGCATCATACAAGGTCATACCTGCAGCATCATACACCCTTGGTATGACAAGGTCAGACCTGCAGCATCATACAGCCTTGGTAAGACAAGGTCAGACCTGCAGCATCATACACCCTTGGTATGACAAGGTCAGACCTGCAGCATCATACAGCCTTGGTATGACAAGGTCAGACCTGCAGCATCATACAGCCTTGATGTGTCAAGGTCAGACCTGCAGCATCATACAGCCTTGATTGATCTTTGCAGGTAATCAGAGGCAAGGTGCATTGTGCATCCCATGCTCATGCTGTGAGCGGTAGCGCAAAAGGATTACAGAGATCACAAGGGTCGTCGGTCAGACCCCAGTGGGCTGTTGTTCATTACATAATCATGTTACAAAATTAGCTCGTTACACAATCTTCATTGTATACAGTGTATAGTCATTCGTATGGTAATGTTAACGGACGAGATGCAAAAAGTGGACACAAGTCTCGGAATATCAGAATTTCAGGGCTCTGTAGTCGAGGGCAGCTGGCCTCCTCGTGGATAGTAATGGGGGAAGAGCTGAGGGTATGGGGGGGAAAACTGTATGGAAAATAATTGACGTAGCCCAGTGGTTGAGAATGCGGGGAATGTTGAAAGACTTTGTGGGTACGAGAGCTCTGTAAGGTATACGTAAGGTAAGGTATTTGTAAGTTAAGATATTCGTAGGGTAAGGTATACATAAGGTATTGGTAAGGTAAGGTTCCAAACTGACCTGCTTAAACGTAACGCAAAGTAAGGTCCCGGAGTTACGAAGCTGTGGGGTTAAAATGCCTTCGAAACCTTCGTTAGGTGAACTTAAGGTTAACTTTCGTAAGGTATACTTAAAGTAAACCATCGTAAGGTATACTTGATTTAAACTATCGCAAGGTATAATTAAGATGAACCATCGTGAGGTATACTTAATTCAAACTATCGTAAGGTATACCTAATGTAAACCATCGTAAGGTGTACTTATTTTAAACCGCAAGGTATACTTAATGTAAACTGTAGTTAGGTATATTTAAGGTAAACCATGGTACGGTATACCTTAGGCTTAGGTAAAGCATCGTACTTTATTCATACGATAACAACTGATGAGCACCGAAACCAGTGGAAAGTAGATGTCTGGTATGGTATACACGTGCTTTGATCTGTTAAGTGGAAATGCCTCTTGTCTTTGTGTAAATATTTGAACGTTTATGTAAGTGTGTTTTGGGCGTTATCATAGGTATTCAACAGGCAGGCCTCTGTGTGTGTGTGTGTGTGTGTGTGTGGGTGTGCAGGACATATGTAAGGTTGGTGTGTGTGTGTGTGTGTGGGGGGGGGGGGGAGTATGTGTGCTGAAAGAGACAGTGTGCTGTAAAGTATCACATATAATTTGGACGTTGTACACACGGGTTGTGGCGACCTAGATTGCAAGTAGGTCTTTGTAGTAAGAGTAATATGGCCACCCAGACTGAATAGGCGTACCTGGGAGAGGGCTAAGACAGTATGGGATGGTAGTGGTGCTCCCGTGTCGCTGTGTTGAGGAGGTAATCCAGCGACGGCGGAAGAAACATTCGCTAGGAGGAGTGGGTGTTGAGAACTGAAGACGTCCGCAGCAGGAAACGCGGGCCATCCTGGCACCGACAGACATGAGGGCCAGGTGCTATGTATTGGATTATGGAGGGGAGGAGGAGGAGTTGGTGTAGGATGGTAGGAGGTGTGGAGTATGGCTTGGGATTGGGTGTGGGTAAGGGGAGAGGACTATTGTGGTGGAGGGGTGTGCGTAAACGGACGGGGGGGCAAGGGGGGCTGGTGTGGTGGAGGGATGTGGGTAAGGGGAGAGTTCTGTTTTAGTGGAGGGGTGTGGTTAAGGGGAGGAGGCTTTTGTGGTGGTGGTGGTTGTGGGTAAGGGGAAGGATTGTTAAGGAAGGGACGAGGGTGGTGCTACAGGCTATAGCACCTCACCAGCTGTGGTAATGAGGTGCGACCTGGCCAGCTTTAGTGAGACTATTGCTCTTGGTTCATCTGCTCTCATTATGTTGTTACTGTCGGTTGTTATTTTCATTGTTGTAGACAGTGTTGTTAGTACTGTTGTTATTATTATTTTTTTTCATATTTAGGGGGATGTGGAGGGCTAGGGCCAGGGACAGAGGTCCTCGCCAAGGCCAGCCCTTGAATGATAACTTAAAACCCGGCATGGTTATGACACTATTTTTTTGTTGTTGTTGTTGCTGCTGGCGATGTTGTTCGTGCCTCTGATGTTGTAGCTTCCAGTCGCTGCCATCGATGTTGTTGGTTCTTCTAATGTTGTAGTTTCGTCTTCTGTTAATGTTATTGCTTCTAAAGTTGTAGTTTCGTCTTCTGTTAATGTTGTTATTACTTCTAATGTAGTTTCGTCTACTGTTAATGTTGTTATTGTTTCTCATGTTGTAGTTTCTGCGACTGTTGTTAATGTTGTTGGTGCATGAAATTTAATGTTGTTGCTGCTGCTCTGGATATGATCGCTGCTTCTGATGTAGCTTATGTTGTTGCTCTCGATGTTGTTCGCGATTATGATGTAGGTATTGCAGCCGCTGTCGATGCTGTTGGTGCTTCTAAAGCTGTACCTTCAGTTGCTGTTGTTTTACTTCGGTGGACAGGAAGTGGGTTGCCTGGCCATAAACAAAGAGTTGTGATTAATGGTCTAGCCTCAGAATGGTTAGACGTAGCAAGTGGTGTGCCACAAGGCTCAGTTTAAGGTTCAGTCTTGGAACCGGTTCTCTTTTTCATATATATATATATATATATATATATATATATATATATATATATATATATATATATATATATATGAATTATATTGAAATGGGCTGCATTGCAAGATATCAAAATTTGCTGGTGATACAAAGCTGGGAAATAAATTCTACAAACGAACGTTCAAAACGTCTGCAGCTTCCATCTGACACAGACAGATTGATGGACTGGGCTCATAGATGGCCACTGAATTGTAATAACGAGAAGCGCCAAGTTTTACATACAGTTAGCAAAAACGGAAAGGCAAGCTACATGATGAATTCTGTCGAACGGCAAAGGGTGAATGAGGGAAAAAGACGCGCGTAATAATCTCTGGTGACCTAGAACCAAGTGCACAGAAACATGATAGCGAAAGTGCTTCTTGGAATCATAGGTCGGGCCTTCGAGTTATTAGGTCCAGGGAAATCATTCTTAGTCTTTACAGTTCGTTGGTTGGTCCCCATCCTGAACATTGCGTTTTGTCACCCTAACTAAAGAAAGACATAGAATGGAGAGAGTGCAGCGCTGAGCTACAAAGATGATTCGTGGACTGAGAAACAAAATCCCTACGAGGATCAAATTAACCGACTTGAATCTGTTTAGCTTAGACAAGAAGGCTAAGAGGTGACGTGATACAAGTATATGTAAGGGTATCAAAGGCTTTAAGAGGTGATCTAATACAAGTATATGGAATTATCAAAGGCTTGGCTAATCTTGATGTGTCTGGTTATTGGAGACTTGATTGATTCGTCTGGTTTCACTCTCGCAGTAATGGATGCAAACTCCTGGAAAAACGTTTCAGCTGCAGTGAGGCGAAGTACTTTTAATTAACGAGAATTGTCGAACGATTTATAGAGGGTGAATGCAGAACTATAGACACGTTTCCAGAATGGCCTTGATCAATATTCCGCTTCATATCCACGACTTACATTATTGGCGCCTCATTAAATCACATTGACAGTGTGTGGGTAAATATTCCTTTACCTTGTAACTTTTACCACACTGATGTGTGAGTGTCTGATAACCTCCACAATTGGGAAGAGCCTCCACAGGACCCAGTGTTAGTCTGTAACTGTTTGAATTCCTTTGTATTCTAATGTAGCTGCTGGTGCTGCTGTCAAATGTTGTTGGTGCTTCTGATGTTGTAGCTGCTGGTGTTGCTGTCAAATGTTGTTGGTGCTTCTGATGGTGTAGCTGCTGGTGCTGCTGTCAATGTTGTTGGTGCTTCTGATGTTGTAGCTGCTGGTGCTGCTGTTAATGTTGTTGGTGCTTCTGATGTTGTAGCTGCTGGTGCTGCTGTTAATGGGGTTGTTGCTCATATAATGTATTTATGAAGAGGCTGACACGATAGACATACCGTGTTGATAATAATCTTGGGAAATACCGGGCATCCCCCTTTTGCCTGGTTTACATTAGATGTTTTGCTCCAGGAATGTTAGGCTGGTTAGAGCGGGAAGATCTTAGTGACGTGAAAATCGGAGAAGATTCAAGAAATATCAAAGAAAATACAGCAGTTGGCCAACCCCGGGCTGGTCTCAGGGTTACCTTTCAATACATGAGTTTTTTTGTTTGTGTGTTTGTTTTTTTTGTTTCGGGGGCTTTACTCTAACCCTCGAGTCCGTGACGACATTTGATTGGTTAGGAGGATCATTGGGTTGGGTTGGGGGTGGCGGCTGGGGAGAGTGGTTGTCATGCTCCCTGGCACCACCTCACCACTTATTTTTTTTTGCCAGCCAGCACGATCGAGACAGGCTTGATCCAAGGTACACCACACCAGCCCAGGCGACGCCCCGTATATAGTGATGATGCTGTTGACATAATTGCGATTTGCATTGTTGTGTTGCTGCTTCTGTTAGCAGGCGTTTCCTCCTGTGGTTAGTGTTGCTGCTTCTGTTAGCAGGCGTTTCCTTCTGTGGTTAGTGTTGCTGCTTCTGTTAGCAGGTGTTTCCTTCTGTGGTTAGTGTTGCTGCTTCTGTTAGCAGGCGTTTCCTTCTGTGGTTAGTGTTGCTGCTTCTGTTAGCAGGTGTTTCCTGTGGTTAGTGTTGCTGCTTCTATTAGCAGGTTTTTCCTCCTGTGGTTAGTGTTGCTGCTTCTGTTAGCAGGCGTTTCCTCCTGTGGTTAGTGTTGCTGCTTCTGTTAGCAGGCGTTTCCTCCTGTGGTTAGTGTTGCTGCTTCTGTTAGCAGGCGTTTCCTTCTGTGGTTAGTGTTGCTGCTTCTGTTAGCAGGCGTTTCCTTCTGTGGTTAGTGTTGCTGCTTCTGTTAGCAGGCGTTTCCTTCTGTGGTTAGTGTTGCTGCTTCTGTTAGCAGGCGTTTCCTTCTGTGGTTAGTGTTGCTGCTTCTGTTAGCAGGTTTTTGCTCCTGTGGTTAGTGTTGCTGCTTCTATTAGCAGGCGTTTCCTCCTGTGGTTAGTGTTGCTGCTTCTGTTAGCAGGCGTTTCCTCCTGTGGTTAGTGTTGCTGCTTCTGTTAGCAGGCGTTTCCTTCTGTGGTTAGTGTTGCTGCTTCTGTTAGCAGGCGTTTCCTTCTGTGGTTAGTGTTGCTGCTTCTGTTAGCAGGCGTTTCCTCCTGTGGTTAGTGTTGCTGCTTCTGTTAGCAGGCGTTTCCTTCTGTGGTTAGTGTTGCTGCTTCTGTTAGCAGGTTTTTGCTCCTGTGGTTAGTGTTGCTGCTTCTGTTAGCAGGCGTTTCCTGTTGTGGTTAGTGTTGCTGCTTCTGTTAGCAGGCGTTTCCTCCTGTGGTTAGTGTTGCTGCTTCTGTTAGCAGGCGTTTCCTTCTGTGGTTAGTGTTGCTGCTTCAGTTAACAGGCGTTTCCTTCTGTGGTTAGTGTTGCTGCTTCTGTTAACAGGCGTTTCCTCCTGTGGTTAGTGTTGCTGCTTCTGTTAGCAGGTGTTTCCTTCTGTGGTTAGTGTTGCTGCTTCTGTTAGCAGGTGTTTCCTTCTGTGGTTAGTGTTGCTGCTTCTGTTAGCAGGCGTTTCCTTCTGTGGTTAGTGTTGCTGCTTCTGTTAGCAGGTGTTTCCTCCTGTGGTTAGTGTTGCTGCTTCTGTTAGCAGGTGTTTCCTTCTGTGGTTAGTGTTGCTGCTTCTGTTAGCAGGCGTTTCCTTCTGTGGTTAGTGTTGCTGCTTCTGTTAGCAGGTGTTTCCTTCTGTGGTTAGTGTTGCTGCTTCTGTTAGCAGGTGTTTCCTTCTGTGGTTAGTGTTGCTGCTTCTGTTAGCAGGTGTTTCTTTCTGTGGTTAGTGTTGCTGCTTCTGTTAGCAGGTGTTTCCTTCTGTGGTTAGTGTTGCTGCTTCTGTTAGCAGGTGTTTCTTTCTGTGGTTAGTGTTGCTGCTTCTGTTAGTAGGTGTTTCTTTCTGTGGTTAGTGTTGTTGCTTCTGTTAGTAGGTGTTTCCTTCTGTGGTTACTGCAGATGACTCAGTTTTAAGAGCGTTGCAAATTTTCGTAATGGCAGCATCCCAGGTTTGCTGCAGATGACGAACATGAAACAATTTGTACACTGTTTGGCAAGGGAAAAAAAAAAAAACGGGTGGGAATATGTTGGGAAAATATTAGTATTTTTTCCCCCCCGAAAGTCATGGAAATTTCACAATGGAGCTGAGCTGGGAGGTTGGTGCAGTAGGCAGCGTCTGCTCATGGGAGCGTAAAACGCGCCAAATAGTTGTAGGATGGAAAATTCTAATATGAGTCGCATGTCTGTGAGCGAGTTATCCGCCCGCCCGGCTTGGCTTGGCTTCGGCTTCGGCTTCTCCTTTCACCTTCCTCGGGTGGTGGTGGTGGTGGGGGGTGGGGGTGGGGGGGTTACTTATTGTGTGTGTGTGTGTGTGTGTGTGTGTGTGTGTGTGTGTGTGTGTGTGTGTGATTACCGATGTGTGATGTAATTGGAGGGCACCAATATATCTCTTGGGTCATCTCTATCATTCAGCTTTTTAGCCTTCTCTCTCTCCCCCCCGGGTCATCATTTACGAAACCCTTATGTGGTTTATTCCGTCCATCTGCCGCTCTTATACTATAGAAGTTATTTATACATTTTTTTGAACAATGGTCTCGCTTAAGAACGGGTACATTGGTTGTTCTGTCTCTGTATGTGTCGGAGGAACGTTCGCTGCCTACATCGCCAGTCTGGTTTAGATGCCTTAATCTTGTGAACTGGACTCCCGTCACTCTTCTCTTCTCTCTAGTGGGCAAATATAAACCCTCCAGCCTTTCTCTGTTGCATAGTTCCTTGAATTGTGGTGGTATCATCTTTGTTGCTCTACGCTCGGTCTTTCTCTCTCTTGCCCTCCTCTAGACCTTCTCTATTATCTCTAGTGGTTTTTGTAGGTCTGTGTGATTACCTGTTTATGTAAATCTGTAAGTAGTGATTGCTCGTGTGAGACCTCCCCATCTCCGTGCCTCTTTGAACTTCGATGTGGTGTCAGCACTCACACCATCTTTACCGGGTGTGCGTTCCATTCTTACACTTGTTTCTCAGGAAAGAAATAATTTCCTTTTTTTTTTGTTTAACTGTCTCATCCTCAGGTTCCTGCAGTTCCCTCTTAGTTCCTTTGTATCCATCTGGACGTAGAGAGCCGGTCTGTGGCACCGTCGTCACATCCGTTAAGAAATATCATTTTTGGAGCAGAATTGTCGGTCCGACATTTGGGTATGTTGGCCAGGCCTGTGCAAAGGTCGTTCATCATATCCAAAGGTCGGACCGTCGTGCTCAAGGTTACAGGTTCAAGAACATTGTAGTCCCGTCTCTGTGGTCCTTCTCTCATGGGAAGAGTTCAGGTCCATCGCCCATGACCCCCCGTAGCTCAACCTCTTTTTAATTCGGATGCTATTTAGTCGCTCGCTCCTGTACATCTTCTCTGGCAGACCTTATTTACGCCTATTGTAACTGTGATGGCCGCACGTGTTCTCTAGACACTCTCCTTTGGGATAACGCGTGTTATAAACCTATTTTACGAACGTCTCTCTGACTTCGTAGTGTCCAACAGGAAGATTCCCTCAGCGTCGTGACCTCAGGGTCATAGCCATAGCTTGGCCTGACCTCATGATGTCTCGTCCACATCACTCACATGTGTTGGGCATGGATTTCACCAGCCATGTGCCTGACCAGCGCTGGAGCCAGTCTTGTCCCTCTCCGTAGGGTGTCTTTGTCCTGAATACAGTATTCATTATTTACTTCATATTTTTGGCGTCGTCTGCAGACACGCTGAGGTACGAGTCGGGTCTGTCTGGCGAGTTATTTACGTGTCAGGAATAGCAGCGGCCACAGCACTGAACCCTGTATGGATATTGTGTGTGTGTTTGGTTGCTTGCTTGTATACTTTGTTGGTTATGTTTCAATAGACACTCTGTTGGTTCTGTTTAGTAACGATAGGTTTTTGCTGTGAGTAGAGTGTCACCTTTGGCGAGGCTGTAACACTGGGAGTACAGAGTCGTGAGAGAACTTCTCACTCCATAGGTGTCTTTATTTCCCTGCTCCTGGAAATAGTGCAGCTTTGAGTTGCAGGAGCCCTTAGAAATGTCTTTGGAAAACCAGAACTCTTTCATAGAAATCGTTCGTAGGGTAATTATAAGTGTATATCTATATTAACATATGCATTATACTCTGTTATAGACGAATGTGCTAACATGAGTGTTCTTCTCTGTATTTGTGCAGATCCCAACACCCAGTTCAAGGTGTGGACGAAGGCGTTCACGCAGCGACACGAGGGCAAGTCGTCGGCGCCCGTGTTCGTGTCGACGGACGTGTCTGGGCCTGGCGCCCCCAACATCACCAACCTCTCCTGCCAGGCGGACGCCACCATCTACCTCCAGTGGATGCGGCCCGACGAGGTCTACGGCTCCGTCGACCTCTACTACATATACTACCGCCCCGAGGACTCGTTCGAGTTCGAGGAGATCGCTGTCAACTCCGTCAGCGACCGTTTAAAACACAACGTGAGTACCCGGTATATGTTTGTTGTGTTGTTTATACAAGCAGGTGTTTGGGTTCGAGGTAGACGCAGGAAGTGACCTGACCTGTACTGAATAGATCCAGGAGGCAGGAATTGACCTGACCTGACCTGACCTTCACGTTAGGGCGTTTGACTCACGCCCCACGACCTTTGGGGAAGTAATCGTGCTGGGAACATGGGGGTTAAAGCGCTTTCCTCGTAGCGTGCTAGAAAACTTGCAGTCTCCAGCCATCCAGCTCTGAACTTAGTTCTTCACTTCTGAACCCCGGCCCTTAGAGTTGGATCGCACAACCCTATCCTTGCCCTTCGATTCTGAACCCCCCTGCTGTCTTCGATTCTGAACCCTCCTTCCGTCTCCGATTCAGACACCACGCAGTCCCCGAATCTCAACCCCCTTCCGTTTCCGAGTTCTGAATCCCCGACGTCCCAGAGTCTGAGCCCTCAGTCTTCTCCACGTTTGACCCCCCCATACCCACCGCGAGTCTGCTGAACCCATGTACCTTCTCAGAGGCTGAACCCACCTCATTTCTCAAAGTCCGAACACTCTGCCCTTCCAAGTCTGGACCCCCACCACCCTCATCCTTTTCCAACCCCCTCCACCCCAGGTGCTGCCTCACATGAGCAGTGATGCAGCCGCAGGAGAGAGAGAGAGAGAGAAAAAAGACGTTTGCAGGAAAACGGGACATAAGTGATGGAAACCTTGACGCGTGTGCGGTCGTCTTTATTCCCTCGAGTGCGGCGGGGCAGGGCGGTACGACGCCCTAGCCAAGCACGGAACAGTCATGCTGAAGTGTCGTACCGTCGTGTTCAGTGGTCGTACCTCAGGTTGCAAGAGATATAGTTTTATGTTTGACACATTGTTACCATTGTGAGTCTCCACCGCTAAACACTGATTGTAAGAAACAGTTGAGAGTGGAGAAGGAGAATATTAAACTCATATTTAGACGCAATGATATACAGAGAGAGGTCTAACTAGAGGTATAAAGTTCTTAGTGTACCGTAAACCCACAAACAAGAACGATTGTATACATTTTCTCTCGGCCCGCAACGAGAGAGCAAAGTCTGGAGTAATCACTGGGTTCCTTTAGAATGGAGTAACAATTAGCGGTGGTGTGTACTTGGGGCAGGAACATAGATATGTGACCGAGTCATTCAAGAAGTTGTTTTGCCCCTGAAGGTTTATTAATTAAGCTCAAGAAGGCGGCCAAGAACATAATGGAAAGGCAGAGAGGGAAGGTTAAAAGCAGCGTAGCGGAAAATGAGGTATACGATAACTCCGTGTTCAGGGAAGACCTCCGATATAAATAGGTGCTTACGGAAGATGAGAATGAACATTTTTATTCCAGGAATGAAAATGTATAATGGAATGAAAAAAAAAAATTAATAGAAGTGTGAGTGAGTATGATGTGATTTACGGATGTGCTTTGTGATGGATGTCTAGCTATTGACTATGAGGAAACAGGGCGAGGTATGGCCATAAGGGTAAATGAACATAAAGCTTAGATACGTCATCATAAATGGTGGCAGGAAACAGGTAATTCATAAAGACTTGAACAGTCGAATTTGTAGAGCCTTGGAAACCGCCCACATATGCTTTTAAAAAAGTAACCAGTCACTGAGAAGGCTTCATGAAATGGACTACAGCGACTGCTGGAGGATTGGTGAGGGGAATGTTGGGGTGACGGGGATCAGGAACGGGGGATCAGTCCGCTGTTGAGTAAGTCTTGTAGCACTTTATCTACAGAGTCTTTCTGAAGAATGATCGTGCGAAAGCACGAACGATAAAGGAACAAAGCTGAAAAGACACACTTACACACACACACTCTTCTCTCTCTCTCTCTCTCTCTCTCTCTCTCTCTCTCTCTCTCTCTCTCTCTCTCTCTCTCGGCTCCAGTCACGGACAAGAAAAGTCCACATCAAGGCTGGGCTTTAATTGAAAGGAGAAACGAGAGCCACAAACAATTGCTGTGTCAACGCAAGAGACAGCTAGCTATAGCACCGTCAGAATGGAAATGTGAGGGAAAGGTAGAGCGACAGGAGCGCCTTTAGCTGAAAACCAGAAAAGGACTGTCAGCGGATGAAGAGGAGTGGTTATCGTACTTGAATAAAGGAACGCTTTACCTCACGGATCAGGTAACATACATGCAAGGATTAAGGACAGTGGTTAACGCTGAGTGGGAGTCAAAGGCAGGAAAGTCTTTCCATATCCGATATACCCAAGCCCTTGTCTGAATGGCTTTAGAATAGGATCGGTTGAACCATGGATTGGAAGAAGTGGTTGTCTTGGAGGAAGAGGGGATAAATGTTCCTATTCGCGCAACAGCAGCCTCTGCTATGCGTTTAGCAAAGACAGAAGTATCATCACATTTATCTAAAGTCACAGAAGAATGTTCGCAAATTTCTCCATTCAGTTTTGTTGAGTTGCCAGTAGTTACGTTGAGAAAGGGCTGCTGGAGGGTGAGGTGCTGTTAAGATTTAGACATTTATGAGAGTGTGGTCAGTTGAGCCAACTGTCAGGAATATAGGTAGGGTGGTTGGTGCTTTGCTCTAAATCATTGAGAATGGACGACGTATGGGAGGAATTCAACCACTCCCTATGGTGAACATTGCAATCTCCTCAGTAGAGGCTTACGGGTGAGAGGATGTCACGGTCTCGGGGCAGGAGTTTAGGTAGTTGCAGAAAGAAATGGATTTTGTAGAATTCGGAGAGCAGTCAGCGAATCAACGAAGAGCGCGGAAGTTGGGAGATATACCTTGAGCCAGATAACATCATAGTTTAGGGAAACAGGGTCCTTGAACAGTGCAGTTGGTTTGTTGGCGTTAGAATAAGTTTACTTAAATTTTTTCCTACTAGATCGCAGTTTCCCGCGTTAGCTACTGAGCGCCCGCAACAAAGAAAGGCTGCATCTGCTCACATCTATTCCCAATCTGTCTCTTGTAATGCATCGAAATCACAGTGCAGCATGTCGACCCCAGTATACAACATCGTCCTAGTTCACTCTATCTTGTGCACGGCTTTCACCCTCCTGCATGTTCAGGCCCCGATCCCTCAAAATCTCTTACACTTCATCCTGCTGTCATCAATTTGGTCTTTGTGTTCTCCTTGTTTCCTTCACCTGTGACACGTATATCCTCTTTTTCAACCTTTCTTAAGTTATTCTTTTTCATATATCTAAATCATTACACAACACCTTCTTCAGCTCTCTCAACCACATCCTTTTATTATATATATATATATATATATATATATATATATATATATAATATATTGATCGCCCTTTTCCGCATCAGCTGGGTGGCGCCAGGAAGAAGACAAAGAACGACCTATCCACTCATATATATATATATATATATATATATATATATATATATATATATATATATATAAACGCCCATACACGTATATGTACATACATATATACATACATATACATATCAACATACACTTATATACATACACAGACATATACATATATACACATGTACACATAAACAGTGTCCATCATAGGAAAGGATTCGAATCCTCATCACTTGTGACAAACAGGAAAGCTAATCACTCAATCGCCAGTACCCATAATGGAAACAGCAATTGGATTACAAGTCATCGAATGTCCTTCGTCCTATATATATATATATATATATATATATATATATATATATATGTTGGAGTGCATTGTATATTAGTGAACGTTTGATGTAGTATATCACATTCATATACATCCATTTTTGACAGGTTTGATCGGTAAAATGCTCCTCCTGATTACTGTGTACCTAACGAGAAACGACTGGAGGTCCCATAATCTGTTTACATGGGATGAAGGACATGCGATGACTATCATTCGAATAGATTATTCTCTGTTAGTGGCACTGGTTGTTTAGTAGTAAGGACTCCAGTCTGTCACACAAAGTGGCCAGGGTTCGAATCCTTCCTTATGAAGGACTTTGCGTGTGTGTGTGTTTTTATTATTTGTGTTCTGAGGAGAGTTTTACTCTGCTGTTGTCCCGCGTCTTAACCTTGTATTTGAAACGTCTGAGGTGAACCATGGAAAGGTGTATGGGGCCTGGATGTGGATGTGGGTTCGGTGCATTACACATAACAGCTAGAGAATGAGTGTGAACTAATGTGGCCTTTTTGTCTGTTTTCCTGGCGTTACCTCGCTGAAGCAGGGGATAGCGATGCTGTTTCCTGTGGAGCGGGGTAGCGACAGGAATGGACGAAGACAAGTATGAATATGTACATGTGTATGTTTGTATATATCTGTGTATTCCCTGCGTGTCGTAGAAGGCGACTAAAAGGGAAGGGAGCGGGGGGGCTGGAAATCCTCCCCTCTCATTTTTTTTTTAATTTTCCAAAAGAAGGAACAGAGAAGGGGGCCAGGTGAGGATATTCCCTCAAAGGCCCAGTCCTCTGTTCTTAACGCTACTTCGCTAATTCGGGAAATGGCGAATGGTATGAAAGAAAGAAATATATATGTATATGTTATGTATATGTATGGATATGTTTATATGTATATGAATGTATTATACGTATGTGGGCGTTTATGTATATATACGTGTATATGAGTGAATGGGCCATTTATCATGTTTCCTGGCGCTACCTAGCTGACGCGGGAAACAGCGATTACATATTATAATATAATATATATATATATATATATATATATATATATATATATATATATATATATATATATATATATATATATATATATATGATTGTCTTTGATCCATTGTCTGTATACACACACAGTCACACATACATCCACCGAGACCTAAGCCAGGTACCCATTTATCGACCAGCCCCGAGGAGAGAATAAACACCTGGGTTGAATGTGAGCTGACTGCCTCGCCCAGTATTCGAACGCGTGTTGGTCTGACCCTGGAATGTCCCGTACTGATTCATGGTCAGTAATGCTAACCACCACACTACGTAAGCTTGTATGTGTGTGTGTGTGTGTGTGTGTGTGTGTGTGTGTAGATTTATGCAGATTTCCATTATTGGCGAAAAGGTAGAAGGGAGACAGGTGTTAGCCCGTCCGTCTGTCAAAGGTAGGACGGGCGTGGCTACGCTACAGGAAGCAAGGAGGCACCACCTACCAGCAGCAGGAGACGCCGCTCCACACTCTGGTAGCAACACCATCACCACCGCGGTTACCACCCCATCTGCAGGAGGAGGGAAAGGCATGAATACCTTGAAAGAAGATTGCCATCTTTGTGCCGCACATTATGCAGAGCTGACCCCGGAGTTCAATGTCGCGCTCGTACTATAATTATTATTATTGCCACGCTCGTCACTTTTTCTTGCCCTAACCCTGTCTTGGCCAGGTTCCTGGTGTGGTTTATGTTGTTAGGGTCCTCCTGACCCTGCCTGGCCAGTTTCCTGGTGTGCCATATGTTGGTAGGGTCCTCCTGACCCTGCCTGGCCAGTTTCCTGGTGTGCCATATGTTGGTAGGGTCCTCCTGACCCTGTCTGGCCAGTTTCCTGGTGTGCCATATGTTGGTAGGGTCCTCCTGACTCTGCCTGGCCAGTTTCATGGTGTGTCATATGTTGGTAGGGTCCTCCTGACCCTGCCTGGCCAGTTTCCTGGTGTGCCACATGTTGGTAGGGTCCTCCTGACCCTGCCTGGCCAGGTTCCTTGTGTGCCATATGTTGGTAGCGTCCTCCTGACCCTGCCGGGCCAGGTTCCTGGTGTGTCATATGTTGGTAGGGTCCTCCTGACCCTGCCTGGCCAGGTTCCTTGTGTGCCATATGTTGGTAGGGTCCTCCTGACCCTGCCTGGCCAGTTTCCTGGTGTGCCACATGTTGCTAGGGTCCTCCTGACTCTGCCTGGCCAGGCTCCTGGTGTAGCATATATTGGTAGAGTCTCCCTCTCCCTGCCTGGCGAGGGTAGTGGTGTAGAATATATAAGTAGGGTGTTTTGGCTGCTGGCTGGTAGGCCAGTTTGACCTGGGAGGAAGCAGGTGGGGTGGACTGACTAACGGGTTGGAAGCCCAGCTTATTACCCATGGTTCTGCCTATCCTGACGGGATGGGTACCTTGCTTACCACCGTGGATAGTGGGAGTGACCTCTCTACTGTTCTAATCTATGTTAGAAAAGGAGGAGGAAGCCATACGACTCGTAGATTAGCCCGAGACACACGCACCTCCTGAAGGGAGAGTCCACGAAGACGAGGCCAGATACTCAGGGACATTATTAATATTATTATTATTATTATTATTATTATTATTATTATTATTATTATTATTACAGATGTAGGAAGTCATGGGTATTTAGGGGGTATAGCCCCAAAGAGACAAACAACCTCACCCAAGAACCCCTCACAGCGACACCACTTTGGTGCCTCACATACACTGGCAGCTTCACTCGGGGACCTCACAAAGCGACAGCCTCACTCAGGGACCCCAAAGAGACCACCAGCTGCACTCAGTGGCCTCCTCAGGGATCGGCAGCTTCACTCAAAAACCAACACTTTCACCCGGGGACCGACAACTTCACTCAGACCACAGAGAAACTACACCCTTGGACCTCCGAGCAACTGACAGCTTCGCTCTGGCACCAGGAACTTGCTACCCTCTTTTACGGTCGCTGCCGTGGAGGCTGTTTTACCGCCGCTATAGTAGAGGAATAGCGCGTTATTAAAGGCCAAGTTGAAGGGCAGTGAAGGGCACGGGGAGGGGGGGGGGGGCTGTGGCGTCCTGTGCGGAAGGGGAGGAGATGAAGCCCCCTTTTTACTCTCAAGATTTAATTGGTTCTGTCCTGTGATGTTGGGATGTGTGTGGTAGGGGATGGGGTGGAGGAAAGCTGGAGAAATGGGGGGGGGGGTGGGGGGATTGCTTAGCACTATCTCCCCCCCATCCAACCCCCGCCATCCATCAGTCTCCATAGCAAACGTGATCTTCGTTCAATCGAATATATCAGAAAAATCTTGGTTGATTAACATAGGTGCCACCCACGGGGGATATGCCCAGGATATGTCGCCCTTCAACTTGGTCTCATTTCCTGACGCTATCGTGATGGCCACGCTCCCGAGAACCCTCCAACACACCCCTTGCTAAAGTTCTCGTAACTCCTACATCCTTTCCCTCGGGTCAACACTCCAAGGAACCCTCCAACGCAACCCCTGCCAGAGTTCTCCAAAGTTCCCTCCAGTCAGCAGCTCTCCCAAGAACACTCCAACATAACCCGTATCTATATTCGACTCCAACAGCCTTTCCCTCCGGTCAACACTCCAGAGAACCTCCAATACAAACCCTCCAACCTCCTCAAATCTTGCCCAACCTGAAACCCGTCCCTCCAAGTCAAGCACTCCCTCCACCTCAAACCCCTCCCAAATTCTTCAGCTCTCCAGACACACATACACACAAAAAAATATATCCTCCAGACACCAGTCCAGGAAGATACTCGTTGCCTAGCCTAGCCCCCAGCCACCTGGACCTACTCCTAGCTTAGCCTAGCCCCCAGCCACCTGGACCTGGACCTGGTTCATCGTTAGCGGCGACGGGGCCCGTTACAGGAGCGAGTGTGATCTGGGAGGGAAAAGTGAATCTGAAAACAGCTCATGAGTTTCGTTATAGTGATGATGATAATAATGATGATGATGATGATTGTTATAACAACTGTGAGCCCCGCTGTAGCAGTGATGCCGGTTGTAACAACCCTGCGCTCTGAGTGCCACTGTACCGATGGTGATGATGATCGTTATAACAGGTCTACGATACGCCGTAACATTGATGATGATGATGGTGATGATTCTTGTTGTAACAGCTCGTAAGTCCGCTATCATGAGAATTATCATCAGTGCTACGTATGATCACATGGCTGCCTCAATGCTACGTATGGTCACATGGCTGCCTCAATGCTACGTGTGATCACATGGCTGCCTCAATGTTACGTATGATCACAGGCTGCCTCAATGCTACGTGTGATCACATGGCTGCCTCACTGCTACGTATGATCACATGGCTGCCTCAGTGTTACGTATGATCACATGGCTGCCTCAGTGCTACGTATGATCACATGGCTGCCTCAATGTTACGTATGATCACATGGCTGCCTCAGTGCTACGTATGATCACATGGCTGCCTCAATGCTACGTATGATCACATGGCTGCCTGAATAAGAATCATGTGGCGTAACGAGACTCGTCACCTCTGCACCGACCATGATAGAGCTATAACGAGAATCACCAGAATCGTCGTTCGTAACATGAATCATTACCTCTCCGATCAGAATCGTGTGTTATCATCATAAGAATCACCACTGACCTAACGAGAGCCAGCCGTGACGGAACCAGAACTGTTCTCTAGAAACAAACATTGTTGACATTGGAAAATTCATTGATCTTTTCGTAGAATCGCTGTAACAAGAATCACGGACGGTATAGCCAGGACCTACGAAGATGTTATAGCAAGAATCATACGAGCCAATAATTCTTGTCGTAGCAGCATTGATTTTTCGATTCTTGTTATAATGGTGGTGATTCCTGTTACAGTAGCAGTGATTCTTGTTATAGTGGTGGTGATTCCTGTTATAGTAGCAATGATTCTTGTTATAGTGGTGGTGATTCCTGTTATAGTAGCAGTGATTCTTGTTATAGTGGGGGTGATTCCTGTTACAGTAGCAATGATTCTTGTTATAGTGGGGGTGATTCCTGTTACAGTAGCAGTGATTCTTGTTATAGTGGTGGTGATTCCTGTTACAGTAGCAGTGATTCTTGTTATAGTGGTGGTGATTCCTGTTATAGTAGCAGTGATTCTTGTTATAGTGGTGATGATTCCTGTTATAGTAGCAGTGATTCTTGTTATAGTGGTGGTGATTCCTGTTACAGTAGCAGTGATTCTTGTTATAGTGGTGGTGATTCCTGTTACAGTAGCAATGATTCTTGTTATAGTGGGGGTGATTCCTGTTACAGTAGCAGTGATTCTTGTTATAGTGGTGGTGATTCCTGTTACAGTAGCAATGATTCTTGTTATAGTGGGGGTGATTCCTGTTACAGTAGCAGTGATTCTTGTTATAGTGGTGGTGATTCCTGTTACAGTAGCAATGATTCTTGTTATAGTGGGGGTGATTCCTGTTACAGTAGCAGTGATTCTTGTTATAGTGGTGGTGATTCCTGTTACAGTAGCAATGATTCTTGTTATAGTGGGGGTGATTCCTGTTACAGTAGCAATGATTCTTGTTATAGTGGGGGTGATTCCTGTTATAGTAGCATTGATTCTTGTTATAGTGGTGGTGATTCCTGTTACAGTAGCAGTGATTCTTGTTATAGTGGTGGTGATTCCTGTTACAGTAGCAATGATTCTTGTTATAGTGGTGGTGATTCCTGTTACAGTAGCAGTGATTCTTGTTATAGTGGTGGTGATTCCTGTTACAGTAGCAGTGATTCTTGTTATAGTGGTGGTGATTCCTGTTACAGTAGCAGTGATTCTTGTTATTGTGGGGGTGATTCCTGTTACAGTAGCAATGATTCTTGTTATAGTGGTGGTGATTCCTGTTACAGTAGCAATGATTCTTGTTATAGTGGTGGTGATTCCTGTTACAGTAGCAGTGATTCTTGTTATAGTGGGGGTGATTCCTGTTACAGTAGCAATGATTCTTGTTATAGTGGTGGTGATTCCTGTTACAGTAGCAATGATTCTTGTTATAGTGGGGGTGATTCCTGTTACAGTAGCAATGATTCTTGTTATAGTGGTGGTGATTCCTGTTACAGTAGCAGTGATTCTTGTTATAGTGGGGGTGATTCCTGTTACAGTAGCAATGATTCTTGTTATAGTGGTGGTGATTCCTGTTACAGTAGCAGTGATTCTTGTTATAGTGGTGGTGATTCCTGTTACAGTAGCAGTGATTCTTGTTATAGTGGTGGTGATTCCTGTTACAGTAGCAATGATTCTTGTTATAGTGGGGGTGATTCCTGTTACAGTAGCAATGATTCTTGTTATAGTGGGGGTGATTCCTGTTACAGTAGCAATGATTCTTATTAAGCATCGATGATTTTCGCTATAGCGACGATGATTCTTCTCATCAATTGGTGATTCTCCATAGAGCAGCGGGCATTCGAATAACGAGCCGTGATTCTTCTCACCATAAATGATTCCCGGTGTGATTCCGAAGGCAGTCGCAAAAGATTCTGGTTCGAACAAAAGGATCAATTTCTCAAGATTCTTCAGAAATGGAGATTTCTCTTGGGGAAGCAGAGATTCTGATGAGCTGTGAAGATCATTGTGATTACATCCTGTTGGTTCCCGGTTAGGTTTAGCAACAGAGGTGTACTTACTGTTGGCCTCTCGTTCGGTTTATCGACAGAGGTGTACTTACTGTTGGTTCCCGGTTCGGTTAAGCAACTGGGGTGTACTTACTGTTGGTCCCCGGTTAGGTTTAGCAACTGGGGTGTACTTACTGTTGGTCCCCGGTTAGGTTTAGCAACTGGGGTGTACTTACTGTTGGTCCCCGGTTAGGTTTAGCAACTGGGGTGTACTTACTGTTAGTTCCCGGTGAGATGAAGCAACAGAGGTGTACTTACTGTTAGTTCCCGGTTAGATTAAGCAACAGAGGTGTACTTACTGTTAGTTCCCGGTTAGATTAAGCAACATGGGTGTACTTTTTGTTGGTTCCTTGTTGTAGTCTTGCCTGTACAGTACAGTTCGTATGTGTGTGTGTGTGTGTATGTGTGTGTGTGTGTGTGTGTGTGTGGTTTGTAGTTAGTGCATGTGGTCTGTGGCGAGTGCCTTAGGATTTTGTCGCTCATTAGCCGACTTCGGTTTCTTTGTTGGTGTGTTGCCGTCCTGTTTGTGGCTGTGCTCTGTTGCTTGTACCTGTGGATCATAGATGGTGTTCCGTGTGGTTTGTGTCTCGGGACGTGAGTGTCATGGTTTGTACCCTCTGATTGTAACTTGCGGCTGGTACCTGTGAGTGGTATAGGGTACATGTTTGACTCGT
Source organism: Panulirus ornatus (assembly GCF_036320965.1). Lineage (NCBI taxonomy): Eukaryota > Metazoa > Arthropoda > Malacostraca > Decapoda > Palinuridae > Panulirus > Panulirus ornatus. The sequence continues at coordinate 57,463,290 of NC_092224.1, read as the reverse complement.
GTGGAGTACATGTACCGTCTTGATCCGTGTGTTTGTTCATGTACCGTGTTTGTACATGTACCGTGTTTGTTCATGTACCGTGTTTGTACATGTACCGTGTTTGTTCATGTACCGTGTTTGTACATGTACCGTGTTTGTACATGTACCGTGTTTGTTCATGTACCGTGTTTGTACATGTACCGTGTTTGTACATGTACCGTGTTTGTACATGTACCGTGTTTGTACATGTACCGTGTTTGTACATGTACCGTGTTTGTACATGTACCGTGTTTGTTCATGTACCGTGTTTGTACATGTACCGTGTTTGTACATGTACCGTGCCTGTACATGTACCGTGTTTGTTCATGTACCGTGTTTGTACATGTACCGTGTTTGTTCATGTACCGTGCTTGTACATGTACCGTGTTTGTTCATGTACCGTGTTTGTACACGAGCTTGGTTGACAAGTACGGTAGTGAGGAGGTACAAGGTACGACCCAGGAGCAGGATGGTACCATCGTTGAACACGACGGTGCAGCCCTTGGATATGACGGTCAAGTCTTTGTTCTGGGCACGTACCAACGTGCCCTAGGATCGTACCGTTATGCCCCTAGGATCGTAACGTTATGCCCTGGGATCGTACCGTTATGGCCCAAGGATCGTAACGTTATGCCCAAGGATCGTAACGTTATGCCCCAAGGATCGTAACATTATGCCCCAAGGATCGTAACATTATGCCCAAGGATCGTAACATTATGCCCAAGGATCGTAACGTTATGCCCCAAGGATCGTAACATTATGCCCCAAGGATCGTAACATTATGCCCAAGGATCGTAACATTATGCCCAAGGATCGTAACGTTATGCCCAAGGATCGTAACGTTATGCCCAAGGATCGTAACGTTATGCCCAGGGATCGTAACGTTATGCCCTAGGATCGTAACGTTATGCCCAAGGATCCTACCGTTGTGCCCAGAGATCGTACCGTTATGCCCAGGGACCGTACCGTTATGCACAGGGACCGTACCGTTATGCCCTAGGATCGTAACGTTATGCCCAAGGATCCTACCGTTATGCCCAGAGATCGTACCGTTATGCCTAGGGATCGTACCGTTATGGCCCAAGGATCGTAACGTTATGCCCAAGGATCGTACCGTTATGCCTAGGGATCGTACCGTTATGGCCCAAGGATCGTACCGTTATGCCCCAAGGATCGTACCGTTACGCCCATGAATTTCAAGTTACGCTATGTGGTTTCCCGAAGCTGTGATTTGCGCATGTATGTTTACCAAGAGGTAGAGAGAGAGAGAGAGAGAGAGAGAGAGAGAGAGAGAGAGAGAGAGAGAGAGAGAGAGAGAGAGAAAATGACCCGTCATTACAGTGGTGTAAGACTCGGAACAGCGTATGAACTGTAATGAATACAGTGTTATGCCACGTACTCGTGGGCTCTGTCGAGCAACAGCAAGATAGATCATTATACCTTATATATATATATATATTTTTTTTTTTCAAACTATTCGCCATTTCCCGCGTTAGCGAGGTAGCGTTAAGAACAGAGAACTGGGCCACTGAGGGAATATCCTCACCTGGCCCCCTTCTCTGTTCCTTCTTTTGGAAAATTAAAAAAAAATTGAGAGGGGAGGATTTCCAGCCCCCCCCCGCTCCCTCCCCTTTTAGTCGCTTTCTACGACACGCAGGGAATACGTGGGAAGTATTCTTTCTCCCCTATCCCCAGGGATAACCTTATATATATATATATATATATATATATATATATATATATATATATATATATATATATATATATATATAGTCACTATATTCGATCGCCGTTTCCCGCGTTAGCTAGGTAGCTCCAGGAAACAGATGAAGCATGGCCCATCCACTCGCACGCGCGCATACACACACTACACTACCTCGCTGAGGCGGGAAATGGCGAATAGTATGAAAGAAATATATATATATATATATATATATATATATATATATATATATATATATATATATATATATATATATATATATATATATATATTTCTTTTCTTTCTTTTAAACTATTCGCCATTTCCCGCGTTAGCGAGGTAGCGTTAAGAACAGAGGACTGGGCCTTTGTGGAATATCCTCACCTGGCCCCCCTCTGTTCCTTCTTTTGGAAAATTAAAAAAAAAACGAGAGGGGAGGATTTCCAGCCTCCCGCTCCCTCCCCTTTTAGCCGCCTTCTACGACACGCAGGGAATACGTGTGAAGTATTCTTAATCCCCTATCCCCAGGGATATATATATATATACATATATATATATATATATATATATATATATATATATATATATATATATATATATATATATATATGAATTGGAAAGGATCCCAATTTTGCGTGTGATCGAGATATTCCTATGAGTCCACGGGGAAAATGAAACATGATAAGTTCCCAAGTGCACTTTCGTGTAATAATCACATCATCAGGGGAAACACAAGAGAGAAATATAACAGTCAGTTGATATACATCGAAGAGACGAAACTAGGACGCCATTTGGTAAACATGCGATTGTCCAAGACAGACAACGAGCCTTCATAAACTTATCGTTTTACAAATTTTATCAGCAATAAAGTTATCTAATTTGTATAGACCATCACTAATATTAAGATTATAATTCTTTGTGTATTTAATGATAAAAGATTCAATGATATTTCTCGTGGTAATAGAGTTAGAGAATAACTGAGATGGAATTACTCCAGTCAGTACAATGATCATAGTTTTTAACGTGATTAAACAAGGCATTTGGTTCTTGTCCCGTTCTTATACCATATTTATGTTGCTTAAGTCTAACAAAAAGACCCTTACCTGTCTGCCCAACATAGAATTGATCACAATTTCCACATGGCACTTTATAGATGCATCCAAGAGAATTTTCTGGTGAATTCCTGATTAAGATATTCTTTATAGTATAATTGCTGCTAGAGGCAACATTTACATTAAAGAATTTTAGCAACATGGGAAGCAAAGTGAAATTATTATTAAAAGGGAGAACTAAAAGATTCTTGGTGTCAATGGGAGGTTTGGGCTCAACTCTATAAAATGATTTCTTTGCTAACTTAAGGGATTTATCAATGAAAGATCTAGGGCACTTTAACTTAGATCCAATAGAATGTATCTTCGCAAACTCATCGTCAATAAACTCTGGACTGCAAGTACGTAATGACTGTTATATTTCTCTCTTGTGTCTCCCCAGATGATGTGATTATTACACGAAAGTGCACTTGGGAACTTATAGGAATATATATATATATATATATATATATATATATATATATATATATATATATATATATATATATATATATATATATATATACACACACACACACACACACACTTTACACACCCACACACACACACACACACACACACACCATGATCTGTACTGTCGTTTGTGGATGCATTTCGTGTGTGGCGGATGTGGTGGAGTCGCTGTGGATAGTGTGCAGTCCGTGTGATTGTGAATTAGAATTACTGGGTGGGTGGAATATATGAGGTCGTATTTTGTGTGTTGGGTAAGATATGTGGGCGTGTACGTAATTGATGACGCTGGATGGGTGGGATTGTACAATACTGTTCCATGAATAGAATGTGTGGGATTGAAATAAACATTTCTTTAAGGGGGAAACATGCAGGAATGGTGTCGCTGTGGATGTGTGGGAATGTGTGCTGACGATGAGTGGGTTATACGGGATGGCATCGGGTGCAGTGAATGTATACGGGAGCTGATGGCTCCTCCTGACCATAGATGGACGTATTTATATATTCAAGAAAGCGGCGCAGCTTTGTCGCAGACCGACCTGTCGGCCTTGGTGGATGAGCCTCTGAACCCGAGTAAGGTATTTATAAGTGCCTTCCACAGGCACCATCGGGCAAGTCTTTGATCTTCAGTCGCAGCGTCGTGACCAAGCTGTAGGGGAGGGTGGAAGAGCTTGCGAAGCCGTCCTCGTGTGTAAGTAAGGTTTCAGTAACAGGCACCATCGAGGAAGTCTTGGACTGCCCGTAGCTGTCTAGGGATGGGGACGAGTTCTGGCCTGGGTGTTCCTGTTGTGGCACGTGGAGGTGAAGCGGGCTGGGGGAAGCTAATGATCATGGGGTAGGCTCAAGGCAAGTTGCTGGAACGGTAAGCGGAGTCTCGTTGGTGTTGTATGGGTGGGACGTGGCTACTGTACCTCACTGTTCCGCATTAAGGGGAAAAAAAGTCAACTTGCGTCGAATAAGAAACACGTCAGCCGTTCCTTAGACTGATAGAATCTGAGTATAAAGTATTGTAAGTGGTTTTCATGATTAGGATAATCCATAGTGTTCTCTTCTGTGAGACGATGGTGGAATATATAGTATCATACTATCTACGGGAGAGTGCTATCCTTTGCATGCAAATCATCAGGTTTCAGGCCACTAAACACAGTCTTGGATGTTGCAAGGGCAGGCCCGGGAGTGTAGAGGTGAGGTGTGTAGGTCCCTCACCATACCTGTTGAAGGAGGAGCTGCTGAGTGAGTGTTGGTGGTGATAGTGAGGGAGGGAACGGTTGGTGAAAGTCCCCCACCATACCTGTTGAAGGAGGAGCTGCTGAGTGAGTGTTGGTGGTGATAGCGAGGGAGGGTAAGGCCGGTGAAGGTCCCCCACCATACCCGTTGAAGAGAGAGCTTGCTTTTAGATAGGTTGAAAGTGTTGAAGGTAAGTGGGTGAAGCGCTTCTGTTGGAGGATGAAAAGGAAGAATGGGCAAGCATGTCGATGGTGGAGGGGAGAAGCGATGTCTGTGAGGGGGAAAGCGCGTTCATCCAGGAGTGAGAGGGCCGGCCATTGAGGCAGACACAGAGCACGTCGACACAGTTCTTCACTGAAACGGAACATGTGGAAACACACACATTATGGACACAGTTGGTGCCTTAGGATATTAAGGAGTGGCAAGGTGAGAGGGACGGGGCTATGAGCGAGTTGGGTCAGAGCCGCTCTCTCCCAATGAACGCTTATGTATACTGGTGTCCAGTACTGTATTGTGGTGTATAGGGACACCTTGTTTGTTGTGTGGTGGTATGGTACTGCTGAACAGGGCTGGCCTGGGTCGTGAAATTTTGTGTGGCTGTGTATATACGCTGTGTATACAGTGTGTGGTGAAGATGCTGTGCTTTGTACGTAAATGGCCCATGTTCGTAGTGCTGGGGTAAGACCCGGTGACGTACTGTGTGGTGTATTTGTTGCTTTTATCCTCAGAATTAGCTGGTCTTGACGGGCGTGGAGGAGTGTTAGGTAATGGCAGTCACACTCGCCTTCTTGCTCTGCGTCATCCCCCCCTCCCCCCATGTAACTGTATGGGTGACGAATTATGGTAATGTAATGGTATCCAGGCTGCCACATCAGACCCCCGCGACGCCTGAGAAACCTTGGGAGGCCTTAAGACCTTTTCGCATTACCCATTCAGCGCGCCAGACCCTTAACCTGCTGGCTGTGCCCGCATACTATCATCTGGCACCCAACCCAGGACCCCCATTGGCTTGAGTCCGCCCCTACGCGGAAATCAAACCGTGGTCCCTTTTAAACGCCTAGACTGGGCCAACCTCGCCTGCCCACTGACCACCATACGTGTACTTTACGACAGTTTCCGAAGTCTTCTCCCATGAATCGGTCTGGGGCCAAGCTGCTGTGTTGCTCGGGGACCGCTGTGGTCTCCAACAGCACGACTAGGTAGGACGAACAACACAGCAGCCTGGGAGACCGAGTTACGAGGACACGAGGCCTCGTAAGCCATCGTAAGGTAAACGAAAGTAAAGCTTAGTTAGGTAAGTTATCCAAGGCTGTACCAGTTTCATGATCCTGTAACCGCGCACAGTGGATTATTCCGTGCAGTTTTGTTGTGAGGTGTTTGTGAAGGGGGTGCCAGTCCTCCGCTTAATGGAGACTCGTTCTAGCCCTAGAACCATTATTTTTTTTTTTTCACCTCTTCCCATTTATCAAAACTGGCTGGCTAGGCTACCTGACTTTGAGATGACTTCATGCCATTTGTCTCGTAGAGTCTCGTGACGAAAGTTGTCATAAGGTGGCATGATCGTGACTGTCAGAACGTTGTGGTAAGGGAGAGTGAGACTGTGATGGACTTGTGGTGTAGGTTGTGAGTGCTGAGGTGTGGCTAGTTAATGATGAGTGAATGTGTGTGTGTGTTAGGACGGGTGTAGCTGAGAGAGTGTCTATGTCTGTTTTTCTCTATCTACCTGCCTACTTTTGTGTTTTTTTTGTATGTTACTAAGTAATAATGATGTGATGATAATGATGATAAGTAGTATATTGAGTATTGAGTGAACTACAGGAAGCTGATGAAAAAATATATATTAAAGTAAAACATGGGCTATAGAAAGGTTAAGCAGTTTTTACGCTAATAGAGGTGTGGAGATTTAATTTACAGTTTAGTTATCAATGTCGATGTGTGGTTGGGAAAGGGGTTGTTATATTAGCTTCTGTACGAGCCCGGATTGCCTTGATGTGGTTCTGATGCAGAACTGTACACAGGGACCAGCGATCTCAGGTGGTAGG